>NC_138770.1:22274593-22464593 GCF_965119305.1 Pelophylax lessonae
GTGTATGGAATGTGATGGTGTTTACTAAGGGATCCCTTGTTGGAAGTGTGCATGTTTTTCCAATTCCGCCGGTTTTTGCCATTTTCTATGGGCGAGACAGCGGATTTCCAAGCGGTATTCAAAAAAAAATTGACCCAAAATCGCGCTGGCGAAATTTTTTGAGCCTATTTGGCGTTGCGCATGCGCACATTCGCGCGTTCGCAGCTCGGGGCTGGAGGAGCTGTTTAACCTTTCTACACTTTCGCAGATATCTCTCTTTCTAAGTCAGTTTTTGACATTTTTTAAACGCAAGTCATCTCCAAATTGACTTCCACACCTTCCACAGTGATTTGGGATTTTTGGGGGTACAGGGGAAAATTTGGCTAAACTTTAGTCGAGCTTTTAGCTGGCGTGGTTTTAAGTCGCGCTCTGACCTTATTGCATCTTAATGAATCTCACACTAGGCGCTATTTTCCGCCCGCCGTTCTTTGAATGCCAATTTCAGACTTAAATAATCGCCGGTTCGCAAAATTCCGCCGAAACGCCAATTCGCCGTACTATGAATCAGGCCCTTTGTAACTAACCACTTCCATACAGAGCAGTTAGACCCCCTTCCTGCCCAGACCAATTTTCCGCTTTCAGCACTCTCACACTTTGAATGAGAATTGCTCAGTCATGCTACACTGTAACCAAACAAACTTTTTATCATTTTTTTCACACAAATAGAGCTTTCTTTTGGTGGTATTTGATCACAACTGGGGTTTTTTTTGTGATATAAGCAAAAAAAGAGCAAACATTTTGAAAAAAAAAACAAAATACTTTTTTTTAGTTTCTATTATAAAATTTTGCAAAAAATAAATTTTTCTTCATACATTTGGGCCAAAATTTATACTGCTACATATCTCTGGTAAAATTAACCCAAATTAATGTATATTATTTAGTCTGTGTGAAAGTTATTGAGTCTAGAAGCTATGGTACCAATTGCTAAAAATTGATCACACCAGATGTACTGACGGCCTATCTTCTTTCTTGAGGCCCTCAAATGTCAGGACAGTTCAAACCCCCCAAATTACCCCTTTTTGTAAAGTAGACAGTCCAAGGTATTTAATAAGAGGCATGGTGAGTTTTTTGAAGTTATAATTTTTTCCCACAATTCTTGGGAAAAGGAAGAAAAACTTTTTTTCTTTTTTTTCCCACAAAGTTGTCAATTTATAAGCCATTTCTAACACATAGCATGTACACAGCAAAAATGACACCCCAAAATACATTCTGCTACTCCTTCCGAGTATGGTGATACCACATGTGTGAGACTTTTACACAGCCTGGCCACAAAAAGAGACTCCACATCCAAGTAGCACCTTCAGGCGTTCTAGAAGCATAAATAAACATAAAACTTTCTTACTACCTATCACATTTTTGAAGGCCCTAGAGCACCAATACAATGGAAAAGTCCACAAAATGACCACATTTTAGAAAGCAAACACTCCAACGTATATTCTATGAGGCATTATGGGTCGTTTGAACATGTCATTTTTTTCCACAAGTTTTTGGAAAATGTGGGAAAGAAATGAAAACTTTTTTTTTTTTACACAAAGTTGTCAATTTATAGGATATTCCTAACACATAGCATGTACACAGCAAAAATGACACCCCAAAATATATTCTACCACTCCTCCTGAGTATGGCAATGCCACATGTGTGAGACTTTTTCACAGCCTAGCCATATAGAGGGGGCCCAACATCCAAGGAGCATCATCATGCATCCTAGCCACTTGCCTAGGCCTATTTTTGACATTTGGTGTTTACAAGCTAAAATCAGTTGTTTTTGCTAGAAAACTACTTGGAACCCCCAAACATTATATATTTTTTTAGCAGAGACCCTAGAGAATAAAATAGAGATTATTGCAATATTTTTTATCACACCGTATTTGCCCAGCGGTCTTCCAAACGCAATTATTTTGGAAAAAATTCACTTTTTTTAATAAAAAAATAAGAAACCAGTAAAGTTAGCCCAATTTTTTTCCATAATGTGAAGGATAATGTTACGCCGAGTAAATAGATACCCAACATGTCATGCTTCAAAATTGCGCACACTCACGGAATGGCGACAAACTTTGGTACTTAAAAATCCCCAAAGGTGACATTTTAAAAATCTCTACAGGTTGCCATCTTAGAGTTACAGAGGAGGTCTAGGGCTCAAATTATTCCTCTTGCTCTAACGATCGCGGCAATACCTCACATGTGTGGTTTGAATACCGTTTACATATGTGGGCGGGGTTTCCGTATGCGTTCGCTTCTGCGCGCGAGCTCACGGGGACAGGGAGCTTTAATTTTTTTTTTTTTACTATTTATTTTATTATTTTTACACCGTTTAAAAAAAAATATATATATATCATTTTTATTTCTATTACAAGGAATGCAAACATTCCTTGTATTAAAAATAGGCACGACAGGATCTCTTTTTTGTGAGATCTGGGGTCAAAAAGTCCTCAGATCTCACAAGTACACTAAAAGATAGAAAAAAAAAAAAATAATGATATAAAATTAAAAAAAAATAAAGGGACCTTTAAACCGGTTGCTAGGCAACGATGATGTTTGCCGTAGCTCAGGTCCTCCAAGACCATAGAGTCGAGTGAGGGCAAGCTTGCCCTCACTCGACATCCTGTCTGTGAGGATCCGGGATCGGATCCTTTTCCCCGCTGCTGGCGGGTCCGGTAAGCGGAGAAAAGGACCGGAACGCGGCGGGAGGGGGGGCACCTCTTCCGCCATCCCGAAAGGGTGATCCCACGATGAATCCGCCACTGGGACCACCCTTATCGGAAAGCCAACCGTCCACTGTTTAAAAAAATACCAGGGTTATGGCAGCTATCTGCTGCCATAACACCGTTTTTTTAGGTTTAAATGGAGGACGTACATAAACCTTTTTGGACTTGGACATGGTGGCTGTATAAAGGGTGACAGGTACTCGGGTACTTTGCTGGGCAGGTGACAGGTACTCTGGTACTGGTGAGCAGGTGGCAGGTCTTCGGGTACTCTGATAGGCAGGTGACAGGTACTCGGGTACTCTGATGGGCAGGTGACAGGCAGGTGATAGGTACTGATGGGTACTGATGAGTAGCACTGATAATGATAGGTGATACTGATACTGTACTGATGGGTGCTGATGATCAGTACTGATACGTGATAGGTACTGATGGGTACTGATGAGTAGTGATGGGTACTGATGAGCAGGCGGCAAGTACTCGGGTACTTCAGGCGTCCGGTACTCTGATGAGCAGGTGGAAGGTACTCAGGTACTCTGATGGGTAGGTGACAGATACTTGGGTACTCCGATGACGGGTACTCTGATGACAGGTACTCCGGTGACAGGTACTCAAAGTACCTAAGTACCTGTCATCAGAGTACCCGAGTACCTGTCATCAGAGTACCCGAGTACCCGTCATCAGAGTACCCATCATCAGAGTACCCGAGTACCTGTCATCAGAGTACCTGTCATCAGAGTACCCGTCATCAGAGTACCCGAGTACCTGTCACCAGCCCGTACTCGGGTACTTTGATGGGCTAGTGACAGGTACTATGATGGGCTAATGACAGGTACTTTGATGGGCTAGTGACAGGTCCTCTTTATTGGGGGGGGCAATCAGTGTGTAATTGGTAACTAGCTGTTACCACAATCTCCTCCTCACACAGGATCAGTGTGTGAGGAGGAGAACACGGTGACAGCTAGTTACCGTGTTCTCTGTTGACATTTGTGACCGGCTGTGATTGGACACAGCCGGTCACGTGGTAAAAAGCCAATTTTATTGGCTCTTAACCTAGATCGGGGATTGGCTCTGTCCGAGGGACGAGCCTCGTCCCCCCGATCGCTGCTCTGCGCGCCCCCGGGGGCGCGCATTGCAGAGAGAACAAGCGGCTCACGCTGGAGCCGCTCATGTGATCAGCTGTGATTGACGCAGCCGATCACATGGTAAACAGCCAATTTCTATTGGCTGTTTACCTTGATCAGGGATGGGCTATGTCCAAGGGACGAGCCTCATCCCTGATCGCTGCGCTGCACGCGGGGGCACGCAGTAGCAGCTAGAACGGGCAGTCGTCATATGACGGCCGCCCGGAACGGTAAAGCCATCCTGCCGGCGTCATATTACTATACGCCAGTATGGATGTGGCTAGTTACCCCCAACACTGTAGATGGGGCTATCTCCACTCCCACCGGGGGGGGGGATATATTACTGCCTAATACCATCACACGCTCATCACCCCCCCCTTTCCTGGCCAGGCAGGCTGCATGCTCGGATTAACAGTTTGGTGTTTATTTCCTGATTGACCTCACACATCCTCCAATGACAACTCATATGGCTAAGCTCATGAAGACCACAACAAGCAAATAGGCGGCTCATTATCAGGACTTGTTTTCTCAGAGAATAGGTGCAGGAACTCCCCCTTTGTCTGCCCCTACCCACCTCTAAGCATCATTCCTTGGTTCCACCCCATACCCACCTCCAAGCACCATTCCTTGGTTCCACCCCCCTACCCACCTCTGAGCACCATTCCATGGTTCCACCTCCAAGCACCATTCCTTGGTTCCACCCTCTACCCACCTCCCAGTACCATTCCTTGGTTCCATCCTCTACCCACCTCCCAGTACCATTCCTTGGTTCCATCCTCTACCCACCTCTGAGCACCAATTCCTTGGTCCTCGGAGGAATGGGTGGCAAAATGTGAAAAAGACCAGTAAGCAACCTCCCCCCCCCCCCCCCCCCGAATTCCAGCTCTTTCCTGCCTTTTTGGATGAGGACTCTCTTTCTCTTTTCAATTCTTTCTGGACTCCGAGTCAGAACTGCAAGAGCAAACCTCTTTGGAATTAGACACTGACTCTAGAACTGCAGTTCTCTTTCATTCGGCAGACATTTACTCTAAAGCAGGAGGCTGGACTAAATGCAGCTCATTGCTATCAAAGGAGGATAGCCCTTAAAGGATACAGTTTAAACTCTTGCAATGCAGACAAAAATGTCCAACTTGTAGAATTATTCTTTAGGATAGAATCAATATTCTTCATACCAACTTCCATTGCATTGGAAGAGAATCAAGGGTTAAGGCAGGTTCACAGGCTACAACTGCAGACAGATATACCCCTTAGGGACAAGTCCAACACAAAGTTACCACCAGAAGACCCTAAACCCCCCAAAGGACCCACCTAATCATCATTAATGAGTATACCCCTGAAGGACACAGCATCCCCCAATGGCAACTCCATGTATATAGCTAAGCTCATGAAGGCCACGTCAACCAAATAGGTGACTCATTATGCTGGAAAGCCTCTTCCTCTTCACAAGTGCCTAATCTGACATCCTGCAATGCAGGTAGAAGTGTTCTGGTTGAGGTTTGAACTGAGCAACCAAGTGCTGCAAGGTGATGACCACTAAGACATTCCGCTGCTCTGTCCTTCTGTTCAATTTGCACCACTCTTCTAGCATGAGCTTCTAGCTTAAACATCATAGGGAAAAAGACAACACACTCCTTTTCAAGTGCTAAAAATGCTTGCATTGCAGGTACCTCTGCAGGAAGGGAGGTAAAAAAAAACCTGCTTATAGACCATCCTCATCTTCCTTTTAGGAATTGTTTGAAGAGCATTAAACTGGTCAGTTGAGTGATCCTGCAAGGGAAAAGCTTGACATGGTCAGAGTTGAGACTCCTTGTACATGCAGATCTGGAGAGGCTTAATAGAAAGTGTCCATTAGTCAGCTTCCCATACACCAGTTTTATGAGGCCTGCAGAAGTGCTGACAATCCAGGAACAGTATCAGTAAGGAAGATGCTGCCCCCCTCCAGCTATGACCTGCATAGAGCAGCCACAGCATAGAGGGATTAGGCTGCAGCGGCACAAGGACCTGTCACAGTAAGAAATAAATCCATGATAAACAGACACGGTGCAAGGGAGAACTCCTTATTGTTAGGAAAAAAAATATTATACCATATATAATTGCTACTAAATCTATGTAGTAATTTCTTTAAAAAAAAAAAATCGCAATTCAAACTACGGCTGCTAAAGTCTCCTAAGCTGTCAAAAAAGACAGTGTAACAGTTGTTTGCTTGCTGGTTGAGAAAAACCCATAAGGGGTTAACTACTGCTAAAGGAACACTGACACTGCAGCTTCTCACATCAGAGCACCATCCCAGCAGGTGAATAATCAAACAGACCCTGCCATACAGATGTAGAGCCCTCCTAGATAGGTGCTAGAATGAGTGGATATAGTTTTTGTTTCTCTGCCTAACAGGGACACAGCTCATGCTGTCTTGATGATTCATACTGATCCAATAGCCATGGAGTATATTGGACAGTGGGTGGAAGCCTGGCAGATGAGAGCATGGATGTCTGTACAGCCCTGGCCAATTAGAAGGGGATGTGTCCCGAGGCATGCTGGGTACCAGCATTTATAGCTGAAGAGCACATGGGCTCGTAGTCCTGTCCAGTCTACCTCTAGGGAGAGAGGTCTAAGTGGGGAGGGGGCTGATGTCTCTCCCTTGCAGAGGCTGCCAGGCAGCCTCGGGTGGGCAACCTGAGGGCCTAAAACATTGAAGTTGCAACCCCATTGGTCCTTACGAGGGCTGACTGAGGTAGGATGTCTGCGGATCCTGTCTGGACTACTGAGGAAGACTGGTGTGTGTGCTCCCGGAGCCTTGTGAGTATAGACACCCCCCCCCCCCCCACAGGGGATCCTTGGAACTTGTGCTGTTAGATCCTCCTCTGGGTGTTAGAAGTCAGTTACTGGGTGCAAGCTAAAGGAGACACTGGCTAGTGTCTTGAAGAGGCAAGGTTCATTGAGTTCCTTCAGCTACAAAGGGACTTGTTCATCCCATACAGGTGATTTATGGTCCTGCAGATGATCTGCGATACAGTTCTATTGAGAGAGTTGTCCTTACCTGTGAATAGTTATTTGGAGTATCCTACTAAATCCCTTCTCTTATCCAAAAAAAAAATGCGAAACTACAGATGTTCACAAGGAACCACATATGTGTGGACTTTAAGGGCAAAGCATGAGACAGATAACAACTCCATGCATTTATCCTAAAATAACATTTATTGATTTATCTAAAACCAGATCTCAATAAAATGAGGAAACTGGCCCCGAACTGAGCTCAGCTCGTACACAGGAGATCCATGTCTCCTACTAATTTCACTCATGTACATCATACATATACAGTATAATGATTAGGGCTGGGGAATATAATCAAAAGATCGATGCATCGCGATTCGACCCTTCGCGATTCTGCATCGATGTGGGCTGCCGGCATAATCGATTATACGAAATGACGTTATCAGCCGCGGCCACGCCCTATCGCGCAAGGGGAAAAAAAATCACAAGATCGCAGGATCGGCAGCTGATTGGTGGGTTAGTGGCGGGAGCTTAATAAAAAGGCTCCGCCCCTCCCCTTCCGCCTCTTTGACCCGGGCCGAGGCGCAGCAAGACATCCCCCGCGTGTATCGGCGTCCCACCTGCAGCCTAGAAGCCAGCCAGCCAGCCATCCAAGCCAGAAGCCGCCAGTCCAGTGAGTCCACACACAGGAGCGAGGAGCCCCAAGTGCGTCCCCATCGCAGCCAGCCAGCACCGCCAGCCTCACCTCACCTCACCTCACCGTAGCCGACAGGCCCTGGAGGCCCAGCCGCCACGCCATGCCACTGCCAGTGATGCCAGCCGCCCACCACAGAGCCCAGAGAGCAGCACAGCACCTGTCCTCCTCTGCAATGCAGTGCACAACAACCCACACAGTCACACAGCAGGTATGTCCGAACAAATAATTGTGTTATCATTCATGGGGGTCTCTCGTCTGTATCTCTGGGGGATGTCTGTGATGGGGGGGGGGGCCTGGGACAGGGGACGGTCGGTCGGGGCCCGGGGGTACTGTTCTGCTGTGGCAGTCTGGCAGCCAGGGGGGTCAGTCAGTGGGGGCCTGGGGGTCTCTGTCAGTGTCAGTCAGCTATGGGGGTCTGGGCAAGGGGGGGACTCACTCAGTGTTTGTCAGTGCTGTGGGGGATTGGGGAAGGTGTGGGGGACATCCAGGTCTCTGTCAGTGTGGGGGTCTGGGCAAGGGGGGGACTCACTCTCACTCAAGTGTTTGTCAGTGCTGTGGGGGATTGGTGAAGGTGTGGGACTTCCAGGTCTCTGTCAGTGTGGGGGTCTGGGCAAGGGGGGGGACTCACTCTCACTCAAGTGTTTGTCAGTGCTGTGGGGGATTGGGGAAGGTGTGGGACATCCACCCAGGTCTCTGTCAGTGTGTCAGGCTGCAGTTAGCTCAGCTGTGGGGGGAAGGGGGTCTCTGTCAGTGTCACTGTCACAGGCAGCTGTGGGGTAAGGGGGGGCCCCGGGGGTTTTGGCTCAGTGCATGCAAGGAAGGGAGTCTGACAGACAGACAGACAGACAGTCATATTTTATGAAAGATGTTGCTTGGTTGATTTGTTGCGGCTTAGTTTACAAGTTTTTTTTTTTGTTTGTTTTTTAAACACTGACAGAGTTTGGCAACTTACGTCATCCGTCTCCGTCACATACGTGGTAGTATGGTGGTAAATATGGCAGAAGGAGAAAAAGATTGAGAGATAAAAAATGCACCTAGCATTTTAAGAGCAAACATCTGGGCACATTTCGGATTTTACGAACACACAGGGAAGCGTGAGTTTGACAAGACACACGCCGTATGTAAAGCCTGTCACACAAAAATTAAATACCTAGGGAATACTACGAACTTGAGAAACCATGTTAGCCGTTTTCACTCTGAGTTAGTAACACCTGTCGCCACCAGCAGTGCCACCACTGCCAAGGAAAGACTGCTAGACCCAGATCAGCCAAGAATTGATGCCATACTGTCAACTTATCCGCCCAACTCAGAAAAAGGGAAGAAACTAACCAAAGTTGTGGCAGCTTTCATCGCCAAGGACCTACGGCCTTACTCAGTTGTGGACAATGCCGGGTTTCGCTACCTTGTGAAGACGCTAGAGCCACGTTATAAGATCCCATCACGCAGGCACTTTACAGAAAACGTTATACCTGCACTCTACCACGACACCAAAGCTCAGGTACTTGCGTCAATGAACCAAGCCAGTCGAGTCGCAATAACGTGTGATTCATGGACGTCAGTCACAACGGAGTCCTATGTTACAATAACAGCACATTACGTTACTAAGGACTGGCAGGTCTTGTCACATGTGTTGCAAACAAGAGCCATTTATGAGTCTCACACAGGTGCTCATCTGGCAGAGCTATTGTCTCATGTTGTGGAAGAATGGCAGCTGTCTGATAAATCTGTAGTGCTTGTGACCGACAACGCGGCGAACATGATAGTTGCAGCTCAAGTTGGTAAATTTCCTCATGTTAAATGTTTTGCCCATACACTCAATCTTGCATGTCAGCGGGCACTGAAAGGGGCCACGCTCTCCAGGCTTCTCGCCAGAGTGCGACGAATATCCACATTCTTCCATCGCAGCACTAGAGCAAGCCACTGTCTAAAAGAGAAACAGAAATGACTGGGCCTGAAGAATCATAAGCTAATAACTGATGTGCCAACAAGATGGAACAGCGCATATGACATGGTCGAGAGGTTCTTAGAACAACAACCTGCAGTTTGTGCCACCTTGCTGTCTCCAGAAGTCAGAAAAGGAGAGTCTGATCTCTGCACTCTCAATGAAACAGATGTGTCAAAAGCAGAGGACGCTGTGAGTGCATTAAAGCCAATGAAGGATGCAACCTTGCTGATGTCAGAAGAGCGCAACCCAACAGTGTCTCTCATTGCCCCTCTAAATGCACAACTGCTCCAGAGCATGACAGACACCATGGGAGACACAGCCATGACCCATGAGATCAAGAATGCCATCAAAACAGATCTCCTGAAGAGGTACAGCAGTGAGGCAGAGAAGAAGATCCTTCATACAGCCTCTGCTCTGGATCCCCGCTTTAAAGGACTGCCTTTTATTGTCACAGAGGAGGAGAGATCGGAGATATACAGAGGAGTGACTGAGGAGGCTGCATCTTTGGAGGTAATTAGAATTTCATCATGTTTCCTGCCAGACAGCTAGAAGCTCAGCTACATTGTGTTGTGTAATAACATGCCCTGATTCACTGATGCGGTGTGGGAAGTGGAACTGTATGGTATGGATTACCGTTCAGTTTCCCACACCTCATCAATGAATCACACTCTTAGTCAGTTCAGCTCTTCTTATACTATTATCTTTTGTTCAAACACACAGATTACATCTAATAGAAGGATAAATGTGGATGAAGTGCCTGGGGAAAAAGCAACTGTGGAAGAAGAAACAACACCCATTGAGGACAGCCATTCTCCTCCCATAAAAAAGGCCACAACATCGCTGCTCATTACTTTGCTGGGGCAGTCTTTCACTGATGGTGCAATAGAACCTAAGACCCCCTATGCCAAGGCAGAAGACGAAATGGAAAAATATTGTAAAGCCCCACCTCTGCCTCTCACTGAGGACCCTTTAAAATGGTGGCGTGAGCATGAGGTCATATTCCCCCTCCTCTCTCAGCTGTCAAAGCAATACTTGTGTATCCCAGGTACAAGTGTATCTGCAGAGCGGGTTTTCTCTACTGCAGGAGATGTTATAACAGCGAAAAGAAGCAGTCTTAAACCTGAGCATGTGGATCATCTAGTGTTCTTACAGAAAAACCTACATGTTCCCAAATGCTAAGCACTGAAATAATTACTAATTCATGTTTTTACTGAATTAGTAATTACTAATTCAGTCTGCCGCCAGTCACCAGTCAGTCACATCACCAGTCTTGTTTTATTGCTTTATAGCACTGATGGTTTGTTTTTGAAGATTGTCCTGTCCAATGTGTCCATTTCCAATCCATAATCTGTTCCGTTGCTTCACACTAAAAGTGTCTAGGCAAGTACTAGGGGTTCATTTAACCCTCAACCAAATAAATAATATTAAAGTGTATTTTCCTCTAGACAAGACAACTGACTGACACCAAGCCAGCCACGGTGCAGCATTATAGGAAGGAAAATCATTGAGAGAAATAACTTGTACATTTGAAGCTTAACCTCGAGTAAATCTGATCTTATTGGATCACAAACACCAATTGTGGATTCTTGTGTAATATACTATATTTGTGAGTTTGTGAATGTGACCCCCATAGGATTTCCTCAAGGTTAAGCTTCAGTTTACAATTTATTCTCTCAAGGATTTTCCTTCCTCTAATGGTGGCTTGTTGGCTAGTTTGACTTCAGTTACAGATGTAATCGACATGGTAGAGTGCTGCTCAGTGCAGTGCAGGTAAAGTTTTCTTTCTGTAACGTGACTGACTGACTGACTGTCGTGACAACTCAAGAGCTTATAACACAGCTCTAGCATTAACTCAACACACACACACACTAGTGTGTGTGTGTTGAGTTGATGCTGATGAGGCTGCGTATAAGCTTTTGAGTAGTCACGACACACACACACACACTGTGTTTAGTTGACTGGCAATGGCAGGGGCAAACACAATCGCAGTGAACCTGGAACATTTTATATTTTTTACAGCTTTTCTAGCACTGGAGAGATGGAGAATGGCTTGTTTTCAAAAATGGTCCATTCACATAAGTGAATTGATAATTATTTAAGCTTAAGCTTATATTTGTATAACTCCCCTCTAGCAGCCATCAACTCACTTCACTTGAGTTGACTGGCAGTTGCAGGGGGAAACAAACATCACGGTGAACATGGAAGTTATGCAGCAGTGCACTATTGCCAGGTTCACCCTTGATGTTTGCTACTAGTCAGGAAGTGCTCTGTTTTGTAGAGGACAGGTTATGGCACACCTGGAATTTATTGCAATGCATATTCACATAAAAGGATTTATATATAATGTTTTGAAGAATATTAGCTTGGCTGGCTGGCTTCTTCTATCTTGGCTTGCCTTAAAGTACAACTATAGGCCAAACTTTATCCAAAATCCAAAAAGTTTGGCCTTTAGTTGTACTTTAAATGGTGGTAGGCCTGGCTTATATTAATATTTTCTTTTATGAAGCAGTAAACTGCACTACTACAGTTTTTTACTAATTTTACTGTTTCTTCTAGTAAAATACTAGTGTTGTTGTCTGTCTCTGCTATGCTGTTTGCATTTTCAGACCTTCCTATATGTTTGCAGTGCAAGTGCACTAAAGTATGCAGGGCTTGCAGGAAAGTGTCCTTTGAAGCAAATGAAAATAAAAAGGATTCTTTTATTTGTGACTGCTTGATTGTTTGTTTTTTTTTATAAAGTTTTGAAAACCATTGGGCAGTGGGCTGGGCATGGGCATTGGGCAGTAATCGTGATGCATCGTGATGCATCGCGGAATCGAATCGTATCGAATCGCGACCCTAATAATCGTAATCACATCGAATCGTGAGGTAAGTGAAGATGCACAGCCCTACACACAGCACAAGGCCGTGTTCATACTACCAGGTTGCAGTTCCTCTGAGCTCCACAAGGTGGTGATCTCACTTCTACCTAGAAAGGAAGTCTCTATGAAAGCCAGGAAGTGATGTCAGATACAGACAGGAAGGGATGTCAGGTATGAAAAGGAAGTTCCTGGGTGAGAGGTCGAATTGGGAGGAAGTAGAGAGGAGACATTGCTGGAAGTTACAGCAGAGGAGGTAATAAGATCTTATTTTCTATTTACACCCAGTAACCCCCCGTCATGTCCGTCCTCTTCCTCCATGGTCACTGTGACCTCTTTTATCCCCAGCAGATGATGATACACACTAGGGCTGCAACTAACGATTAATTTGTCTGTCGACTAATCTATCGATTATTTCTACGATTAGTCGACTAATCTAACGATTATTTTTATTTTATTTTTTTTGCTTAATTGAGTGTTTTTTTGATTAGCTAATTAATCCTGTAATTAATACAGACCCCTCAGTAAGCCCCCCTCCCAGTACAGACCCCTCAGTAAGCCCCCCTCTCAGTACAGACCCCTCAGTAAGTCCCTTCCCAGTACAGACCCCTCAGTAAGCCCCCCCTCCCAGTACAGACCCCTCAGTAAGCCCCCCCTCCCAGTACAGACCCCTCAGTAATCCCCCCCTCCCAGTACAGACCCCTCAGTAAGCCCCCCCCCTCCCAGTACAGACCCCTCAGTAAGCCCCCCCTCCCAGTACAGACCCCTCAGTAAGCCCCCCCTCCCAGTACCGACCCCTCAGTAAGCCCCCCTTCCCAGTACCGACCCCTCAGTAAGCCCCCCTCCCAGTACCGACCCCTCAGTAAGCCCTTAAATGGAACCTGCTGGCTAACCAAGGCTGTCTGTAATAGAACAAATTACTGGACCTTCCTGACCCAGATTTTTACTACACAGGGTTGCTGTAGATGAAGTGGAGAGGCATTGTTGAGCACCTCAAATGTCTTCAACACAGGGATGCTGTAGTTGTAGTGAAGATGCACTGTCCAGCCTCTGTAAAATGTCACCTACGCAAGGCTGCTGTAGATGTAACGTGTAAGCAAAGCACTTTTTAAATGTCACCTACACAGGGCTTCTATAATTTTAGTAGAGAGGCACTATCAAGCACAAATGAAGTGCCATCTACACAGAGCTGCAGTACATTTAGTGGAGCAGCACCATCAAGCACCTAGAAAATGTCACTTCTGCATGACTGCTATAGCTGTAGTAGAGGGGCTTCGCCAAGCATGTGTAAAATGCTACATGACATTGTATGAATATGCTGTTGTATACAGCATGTCTAGTTTGTGGCTGTACCACCATTTGACACACTCAGAAGAAATATAGAAGAATGACAGTTCATACTGAAGACATTTTTAAGTTTTGTGGCAATCTTTCTGCATTTTGTAAAAATATGGCTAAGCTTTAATTATGTCACAAGTTATGACAATGTTTTATTTCAGTAAGTAAAAAAAAAAAAAAAAAAAGGGCATAAGGGCATTTTACTAACTTTTGCACCAGCAGAGCATTGCACCACATCAGTGCCTCAGTGTGCAGAGCGTCGCTCGCCTCCGGGATGTCATGCCGCTCGCATCCGGGATGTCATGCCGCTCGCCTACTGGATGTCATGCCGCTCGCCTACTGGATGTCATGCCGCTCACAGCGGCTGGAGCACAGCGGGGGCCGGGGGCGGGGCAGTGCAGCGGCCCCAATCAATGCAGCGGCCGGCCGGCAATGCGAGCAGGGGGCGTGTGACGTCACGCGGTGACGCGTCGATGCCTTTCACGCACTTCAACGAATTTTTGTAGTCGACGAGTCGTGGCAGCCCTAATACACACATATATAGTGTGAAAACCTGGAATAACCCCTTCAGGGTCAGAACATTCCTCCACCCACCGGGTCGGAAAATTCTCTTCATTCTGGAGATTTGTCACCTTTCCCACCAATCATCTTCTCACCTTAGCAGTCTCTTGTAATAAGGGATGAGATTCGGATTCAGGTTCTCCTGAAATTTGCCCTTTCACACCCTTCCCCTGAAGATACAAATATCCCCATGTCTCACTACATTAACCATGTGCCTGCCCCTCCTGTAGGCCCAGGATCGGCATGGTGGATGGAGTGGAGGGTGATCAGTTCTCAGATCTCCTCTCTGGTGAATGAATCCTGAAGAGATAAGCATTTCATCACTTCCAGGTTCAGTGCCATTATTCCCCGGTCACTGTAGTCAGTGAAGAAGCTGGTTGATCCCGATCTGTACTTCATCAGCTTCACTGGGGTCCATAGGGTGACGTTGGAGGTCTAATTGACCCATAATGTCTCCTAAAGGAGGACCTGTCATTTATATTACGCTGTCATAAAGGGGGGTATTGGCCGCACACTGGAGTGAGAGAATTGACTCGGGCCATTATTCCCGGTTTTCTCTAAACGTATGACCTGTAGGAGTTTTTACAGCATTGTCTTTGCACCATGTTGGGTAGTGAATTTAGTCACCATTTCATAGTTGCCAACATTTGAAAAAAATTTCCAGGGACACTTAGCAGCACAGCTATCAATTACTTACCATACCCACTTCCCTGAAGCCCCACCCACTCCACACAATCTCCGCCTACTTATCAGATTATAGGGTCTATTCAATATAGAGCGAATTACAGGAAACGATTTAGCAGAGCTTAAAATAAAGGAAAAAGCAAAAAATTTAAAAAATAGAATGTGTTTCCTCTGTGTCTTTAAAAAAAAAAAACTTCTTAAAAAAAAAGCTTAATCTGATTATATGGTCTTTTTAACCCCTTTACGACCGCCCGCGGCAGATTTAATGCAGCAGGCAGCGGCTCCTGGGCAAACCGACATAGCTCTACGTCGCTCACTCTCAGGAGGCTAGGGAATGTCGGTCGGGTCCATAACTGTTGAGCAGCAGGTGACTGAAAAGGCTGGTGCTGAGTGCGCGCCGCTGACGGTTTGATACTGCGAGGGCGGGGCCCGGCTCCAAACCAACACCTACGCATGCGCCACCCACGCTACGCTACTGGATAGGCACAGAAGACAGCCCCCGACATGTTGGCTCAATCACAGGGTGCCCGCCGGCCATCCTGAGCCTGAAGATCATGGCGGCTGGAGCGCAGGGAGACATTAGGAAATAAAAAGGTCAGATGGCCCCTCCAGCCTCCCCCACGCTCCCCCACTGGCCGGGACAAGTCCCAGCACAGTAAGTTAGCCGGGACAAGGTCCTATTTGGCGGGACTGTCCTGTCAAAAATGAGACAGCTGGCAGCTATGAAATATACGGTGGGTGGTCGGAAGTGGTTAACAATAAATGTCTCTAGCTTGCTTACTTTTGTTGTATCTGTATGATAAGAGCAGAAAATACTCCTTGATCCTGCCAGAAATCCAGATCTGTCCTGTGCAGTGTTATTTCAAGCAATATTATCAGCCCTACCTCTGTGAACTGCAGAACAGATTTTCCCCTATGTTATGGTGATGAGGAGATAGGGAGGTGTTCTATAGTTCTGTTCAACATTTCTCTTCCATACCAGGCAAAAAAAAAAAGAATTAAAATAAAAAAAAAAAGCAGAAATGCAGACACTACATTAAGGAACTGCTGCAATGTTTTATTTTTTTTCTTAAAGCGGAGTTCGGGCCTCAAAATCGACTTTGGGCCATGAGTGTCACCTGAAAAATAAATGGATAATCACGATTTTTTTCTTTTTTTACTTATCTTGTTATCGAGGAAATATACTCACCTTTCTTCCTCTTCCTCCCTCTGCGGTCGCGGCCCGCGCGTCACTTTCTGCTTGCATTGATTCCTGGGAGCTGAACGTCATCGCTCCCAGGAATCAATGTGCCTGCACCTGCCCCGCTCGGCATGCCCAGAAGCTGTGCAGGGATGATGCGCCTGCCCCGGAAGTGACGAGCGGGGCCAGTGCAGGCGCATTGTGGGACTGAAGAGGACGCAGAAGAGGAAGCGATGGCTTCAGCTGCCCACACCTGAGATGGCAGCGCTTGAGAAGAAATTTTCAAGGTAAGTATTTCTTCTAAAAGGTAAGTGCGACCTGGGACAGTTCAGAGGCTAGCCATTGTGGAATGTACTAGCCCTGACTGTCCCAGGGGGATTTTTATTAAAAAATAATTTCCGAGGCCGGAACTCCGCTTTAAGTTTAGAAACACTTTAAATAATATTCAGTTAGCAAATCTTACTATAATCGCCACTGCTAAATAGCATAGGAATTGCAAAGTGGCCACAGCGTGCCCCCATCAATGCAGAGTGCCCACAGCGTGCCCCCATCAATGCAGAGTGCCCACAGTGTGCCCCCTTCAATGCAGAGACGCCCACAGTGTGCCCCCTTCAATGCAGAGACGCCCACAGTGTGCCCCCTTCAATGCAGAGACGCCCACCGCGTGCCCCCTTCAATGCAGAGACGCCCACCGCGTGCCCCCTTCAATGCAGAGACGCCCACCGCGTGCCCCCTTCAATGCAGAGACGCCCACAGCGTGCCCCCTTCAATGCAGAGCGCCCCCTTCAATGCAGTGCACCAACAGCATGCCCCCTTCAATGCAGAGTGCCCACAGCATGCCCCTTCAATGCAGAGATGCCCACAGCATGCCCCCTTCAATGCAGAGATGCCCACAGCGTACCCCCTTCAATGCAGAGATGCCCGCAGTGTGCCCCCTTCAATGCAGAGCGCCCACAGCGTGCCCCCTTCAATGCAGAGATGCCCACAGCGTGCCCCCTTCAATGCAGAGATGCCCACAGCGTGCCCCCTTCAATGCAGAGATGCCCACAGCGTGCCCCCTTCAATGCAGAGATGCCCACAGCGTGCCCCCTTCAATGCAGAGATGCCCACAGCGTGCCCCCTTCAATGCAGAGATGCCCACAGCGTGCCCCCTTCAATGCAGAGATGCCCACAGCGTGCCCCCTTCAATGCAGAGATGCCCACAGCGTGACCCCTTCAATGCAGAGATGCCCACAGCGTGACCCCTTCAATGCAGAGATTAACACAGCGTGCCCCCTTCAATGCAGAGTGCCCACAGCATGCCCCCTTCAATGCAGAGATGCCCACAGCGTGCCCCCTTCAATGCAGAGATGCCCACAGCGTGCCCCCTTCAATGCAGAGATGCCCACAGCGTGACCCCTTCAATGCAGAGATGCCCACAGCGTGCCCCCTTCAATGCAGAGATGCCCACAGCGTGCCCCCTTCAATGCAGAGATGCCCACAGCGTGCCCCCTTCAATGCAGAGATGCCCACAGCGTGCCCCCTTCAATGCAGAGATGCCCACAGCGTGCCCCCTTCAATGTAGAGTTCCCACAGCGTGCCCCCTTCAATGCAGAGATGCCCACAGCATGCCCCCTTCAATGTAGAGTTCCCACAGCGTGCCCCCTTCAATATAGAGTTCCCACAGCGTGCCCTCTTCAATGCAGCATGCCCCCTTCAATGCAGAGCACCCACAGCATGCCCCCTTCAATGCAGAGATGCCCACAGCGTGCCCCCAATCAATGCAGAGATGCCCACAGCATGCCCATTTCAATGCAGAGATGCCCACAGTGTGCCCCCTTCAATGTAGAGTTCCCACAGTGTGCCCCCTTCAATGTAGAGTTCCCACAGCATGCCCCCTTCAATGCCCCCTTCAATGTAGAGTTCCCACAGCGTGCCCCCTTCAATGCAGAGATACTCTCAGACCCGCTTCCTGATTGGCCAGGAGGAGGATCCGTGTGACAATCGCGAATATTCATTCGCTATTGTCACACAATGGGTGGACTCAGGGTGCACTGCTCTGCACCCCAGGTCCACCCTCCAAACTGCCACCTATTGGACAGGCACAGAGGCCAGCCCCCGCCACAGTTCGCCCAATCACAGGGTGCCCGCCGGCCATCCTGAACATGAAGTTAATGGCTGGAGCGCAGGAAGAAATAAAAGGTTAGACGGCCCCTCCTGCCTCCTCCACGCTCCCCCACTGGCTGGGACAAGTCCCGGCAGAGTAAATTACCCGGGACAAGGTCCTATTTGGCGGGACTGTTCTGTCAAAAATGGGACAGTTGGCAGCTATGTGTCCTGTATACAGTGAGTGACTCACTGTATACAGGACAGGACCTGGGTAAATATTCTATGTACTGTGTACAGGACAGGACCTGGGTAAATAATCTATGTACTGTATACAGGACAGGACCTGGGTAAATATTCTATGTACTGTGTACAGGACAGGACCTGGGTAAATATTCTATGTACTGTGTACAGGACAGGACCTGGGTAAATATTCTATGTACTGTATACAGGACAGGACCTGGGTAAATAATCTATGTACTGTATACAGGACAGGACCTGGGTAAATATTCTATGTACTGTGTACAGGACAGGACCTGGGTAAATATTCTATGTACTGTGTACAGGACAGGACCTGGGTAAATATTCTATGTACTGTGTACAGGACAGGACCTAGGTAAATATTCTATGTACTGTGTACAGGACAGGACCTGGGTAAATAATCTATGTACTGTGTACAGGACAGGACCTGGGTAAATATTCTATGTACTGTGTACAGGACAGGACCTGGGTAAATATTCTATGTACTGTGTACAGGACAGGACCTGGGTAAATATTCTATGTACTGTGTACAGGACAGGACCTGGGTAAATATTCTATGTACTGTGTACAGGACAGGACCTAGGTAAATATTCTATGTACTGTATACAGAACAGGACCTGGGTATATATTCTATGTACTGTGTACAGGACAGGACCTGGGTAAATATTCTATGTATTGTGTACAGGACAGGACCTGGGTTAATATTCTATGTACTGTGTACAGGACAGGACCTGGGTATATATTCTATGTACTGTATACAGAACAGGACCTGGGTATATATTCTATGTACTGTATACAGGACAGAACCTGGGTATATATTCTATGTACTGTGTACAGGACAGGACCTGGGTAAATATTCTATGTACTGTGTACAGGACAGGACCTAGGTAAATATTCTATGTACTGTATACAGGACAGGACCTGGGTAAATATTCTATGTACTGTGTACAGGACAGGACCTAGGTAAATATTCTATGTACTGTATACAGGACAGGACCTGGGTATATATTCTATGTACTGTATACAGGACAGGACCTGGTATATATTCTATGTACTGTATACAGAACAGGACCTGGGTATATATGCTATGTATATATTGAGCAGAGATGATCCGGCAGGACAGGCTGCCAGTGTGTGGAGATAGGTGCTCAGTTGAAAAATGAAGCAGTGCATAGTCTCAGTCATCCTACCTGTGTCCTCCCCCTCCGTAGGAGTGACTCTCTTCCTATTCCTCCTGTCCTCCTCGAGGCAGGAAGCAGCTATCTTCCAGCTGGCAGCAGCTCTCGCCAACAGGACATTGGGGTAAAACGGTCCTTGGCTCTAGTGTCTGCAGTCATGCAGGACAAATCTGGCGCCCATTTTTCCATAGTCAGACCAGACCGAGAGCCGGCGGGAGCCGCACCTGCCCCACTGGCCGAAACAAGTCCCGGCAGACTAAATAGCTGGGACTAGGTCCTATTTGGCGGGACTGTCCTTTTAAAAATGGGATAGTTGGCAGTTATGTCATTCCCCGGTCACTGTGGTCAGTGAAGAAGCTGCTTGATCCCGATCTGTACTTCATCAGCTTCACTGGGGTCCATAGGTGACGTTGGAGGTCTAATAGACCCCAAATGTCTCCTTAAAGAGCACCTGTCATTTATATTATGCTGTCTTAAAGGGGGGTATTGGCCGCACACTAGAGTGAGAGCAATGATTCTGGGGCCATTATTCCCGGTTTTCTGTAAACGAATGACCCGTTGGAGCTTTTACAGCGTTGTATTTGCACCATGTTGGGTAGTGAATTTAGTCACCATTTTATGGTGACACACAGTTTTAAGGGTTGACATAACTATGTGTGTGGGGGGGGGAGGTGTTTTGTTTTTACAAGTTTAAAATACAGATTTTATTGTGTGAAAATTTAATTTTGTTTAAAGCCCATCTCTGGGGAAACGAAAAATGACCAAAATCCAAATGAGCATTTAACCCTCGTATAATGGGGGCAGCCCCACTTCAAGGGTTACATGGTTATTTTGGTGTAGGGAACCAGAAAAAGCACTTTTACTTATCCGATCCTCTAATCCCTCAATACTGGCACTCTCCTCTACTCCCCTACACTCTGGCAGTGGACTGTCCCTCCTCCTGTCCAATCAAGGGCTATGGGCTCTGCGTTGGTCTTGATGGTCTCAGAGAACCTGTGACCACTCTTTATAAAAAGACCCCCCTAATCTACATGTTCCAATTCCCACTAGGGGCAACCCGTCCATAACCCCCTTATATCCCCATCCTAATATTGTCCAACCAATGCAATCCAGATAATTCTTCATTATCCGTCTACAGAGAAACCCGCATAGATCACATGACCACACCAATGAGGATGGAGGAGGATCAGAGTCACATTACTGAGAGGTTATTAAGCCTCACCCTGGAGATCATCTACCTGCTGATCGGAGAGGTGAGGAGGATTCTGGGAGGTCACATGACATCACTCTTATCTCTATAAATCAAACACAGACCTGACCGGTGAGGTGAGGAGGATTCTGGGAGGTCACATGACATCACTCTTATCTCTAATAATAAAACACAGACCTGACCGGAGAGGTGAGGAGGCTTCTGGGAGGTCACATGACATCTCTCTTATGTAGTCTGGATAGACCATGTTCTTATTCTAGACATGTAGATGATGTCAGATGATTGATATCGGTTTATCTTTCTCCTGATCTGTAGGATTGTGTTGTAGTGAAGAAGTCTACTGGACAGCCAATCTCAGGAGGATGGAGCAGGACCGAAATCCCCACCATGGTGCCTCCCCCTCGTTCTCCGATACCTGAGAGGAACAAAGGGCAGAAGATCCTGAAACTGACCACCATGATGGTCCATCTCCTGACAGGAGAGGTGAGCGGTGCTGGGAATTCTGGGACATTATCCAGTAACAGACAAGGGTTGTGTCTGGATGGTGACTGTATCATTGTGTGTGTCAGGTTCCTATAAGGTGTCAGGATGTCACTGTCTATTTCTCCATGGAGGAGTGGGAGTATTTAGAAGGACACAAGGATCTCTACAAAGACGTCATGATGGAGAATCAGCCGCCCCTCACATCACCGGGTAAGAGGAGACTTTATTGTAAAGGAGAGAGCAGTACGGAGGGTCCACCTAGATCCCCCATCATCTGATAAACACATAGAAACAATGTATTCAGTCAGTGTGTGTGTTTCCTACAGATGGATCCAGTAATGGGAACCCACCAGAGAGATGTCCCCGTCCTCTGTATTCCCGGGATTCCACACAGGAAGGTCACACCATCCCTCACCATCATCAGGTAGATGAAGAACAATCATAAAGTCAATTTTTACATGGCGCTCTCTGATGGTGGGTGGCATACCATGAGGTAAAAATATAGAAAGTAAAAAATGGGTAGAAAAATATAAAAAAGGATGAGGTGGAAGGGGGGAGGCGGCCCACGATGATCCCATTCACCTACCCTACCGGCCTTTACTTACCTAAGAGTAAGTCACTATGTGTTTTTTGTTTTAATAAACCTTATGCTTCATTAAGCTGGCACTGCTTTCTTTTTGTTTAGATGAAGAACAATCACTGATAGTATCATTAGGATCTGTACATTATCTGCATTGTTACCATTGATGTCATTTTTATTCTATATTCAGAGTGGAAATCTGAGAGATTCTAAAGTTGAGGTTAAAGAAGAGATAAAAGAGCAGGATGATGAGGATGGGGTGATGGAGGAGTCAGAATTCCTAAAGGAACACAAAGATCTGTACCAGGACACCATGGAGGAGTCATCCAGCTACAGAAACCCACCAGAGAGATGTCCCCGTCCTCTGTATTCCCAGGATTCCACACAGGAAGGTCACACCATCCCTCACTGTTACAAGGTTGGTGGATTGGAGCATCTAGAACATGGACTTCTGGAGAGGATGTGTTTTATTTTTATATATAATATCACAATATTAAAGCTTATATCTTCCAGATGATATTCTCTCTCATTTTCTTGGTTTAGAGCAGAGATCCAATCAATATAGAATTTGAGGTTAAAGCAGAAGAAGAAGAGAGGTATGTGAGGGATGATCAGCAGTCTATGGAGGAGGATGGAATAACGGGGACATTTATAGAGGAGGACACTCCTACAGAGATCAGCACAGGTGGGTCATTAACACTAAATTTATACATGACATAAATACATGTAATCCACCACTGATTACTGAATACCAATATTATGAGTCCTGACCTCTGCACTATATACTCTATGTTGTACATTACATACTCCTGACCCTGCACTATATACTCTATGTTGTACATTACATACTTCTGCTCTATCCCCTCTACCCACTGCTACAGTATCTCACAAAAGTAAGTACACCCATCACATTTTTTGTAAATATTTTATTCTATCTTTTCATGTGCCAACACTGAAGAAATGACGCTTTGCTACAATGTAAAGTAGTGAGTGTACAGCTTGTGTATAACAGTGTAAATTTGCTGTCCCCTCAAAATAACTCAACACACAGCCATTAATGTCTAAACCGCTGGTAACAAAAGTGAGTACACCCCTGAGTGGAAATGTCCAAATTGGGCCCAAAGTGTCAATATTTGTGTGCCCACCATTATTTTCCAACCCTGCCTTAACCCTCTTGGGCATGGAGTTCACCAGAACTTCACAGGTTGTCACTGGAGTGCTCTTCCACTCCTCCATGAAGACCTAACAGAGCTGGTGGATGTTAGAGATCTTGTGCTCCTCCACCTTCCATTTGAGAATATTCCACAGATGCTCAGTAGGGTTTAGGTCTGGAGGCATGCTTGTCCAGTCCATCACTTTTACCCTCGGCTTCTTTGGTAAGACAGTGGTTGACTTGGAGGTGTGTTTGGGGTTGTTATCATGTTCTGCTTCAGTATGTCACAGTACATGTTGGCATTCATGGTTCCCTCAATGAACTGTAGCTCCCCAGTGCCAGCAGCACTCATGCAACCCCAGACCATGACACTCCCACCTGGAGAAAAGACAAAAAAAGAAAAGAGGGCGCACCAACCTAGTGCATTACCATTAAAACCATTTATTAAAATGTTAAAAAGGGGGCGTGGCTAGGTTATGGTGGTGTGAGGACGTTCTTCTCTGGTGCTCCCGCTTTCTTGCCTCCCTGACCGGCTTAAACTATCGTTACAAGGCTGACATAAGCACCTACAAACGGCGGAAGGCGAAGGCTGCTTTCTGGGCTACACCATCGGCTCCTATCCGCAGTTTCTTCCAAGGTTTCCCGACTCCAGGACCGCAGTCTCCGGCGGTAGGCCTAAGCAGCTGCCTTGCCCGGACTGCCGTCTCGCCTCCTCTGCCGGCTGCTTCTCCCCAGCTGTCCGCCATCGCTACGATGTCTCAGAGCTCTTTCCCGTCCTCACAACCCTCCCTGATGGTAAATCCGGAGGAGGAGAAGGACATCTGGGCGCTGCTCCGCTCCCTTCCTACCAAGCGGGACATGGAGGACATCGTGGCTCAAGTCGCGGAGCAGCACCGATGCGATTTCGCGGTGATTACGGCGGATGTGTCCCTGGTTAAGGGGCGAGTGGCGGCTGGCGATTCCGCTTTAGGAGATCTCCAATCCCGGGTAGCCCACCTGGAACAGGTCCAAGCTTCCCATGCCGATGCCCTGGCGGAACAACAGCTCCGGATGGAGGACATGGAGAACCGGAGCCGCCGCAACAACTTGCGGCTCCGGGGCCTACCTGAGGCTACTGGCCGGGAGGACCTGGTGGTGACTGTTCAGGCCATTCTCTCCAGGCTTTTGCCGCAAGACCCTCCGGTGGACTTTCTCTTTGATCGGGTCCATTGAGCCCTGGGCCCCCGTTCACAGGATGCAGACAGACCGCGGGACGTGATTTGCCGCCTTCACCGCTACACTGTGAAGGAGCAGGTGATGAGGACGGTGTGGTCGCACGGCCCGGTGGACTTTGATGGGGCGCAGATTGCTATTTTCCCGGACATTTAGAGGGGTACACTGACTCGCCGGGCCATGCTTAAGCCTCTTTTGGAACGACTTCGCTCCCAGGATGCCACCTACCGTTGGGGATTTCCCCTCCAGCTGACTGTGAGACGGAACAGTGCCTCGTTCACCCTCCGCAGGCATGAAGATCTCCCGGCATTGTTCCGCTTCGCTGGCTTGGCCCCACAGGACATACCGAACTGGCTGGTGAGATTGCCGGAACATGAGGCTTGACCCCCGGGCGGTGGCCCCTCGTGGACTCGATCCAATGGATCACGCCGTGCTCGAAGATCTGTGAGCTCGGGCTCTGCCGGCCCCACGGAGGCCTCCCCGGAATCCTAAGCTGCTGTGACCTGCAACCGTGAGTCTGCCCGTGGCCCGGCTTTGCCCCTTCCATGTACTCCCCCCCCCCCCCCCCTGTTCCATTTTGCTCCCCACAGATCTGTTCCACCTGTGACTTGATCTGCCATCTCCCCTTGTGTACGCCCCTCACTGTTGCCCGTTTGCCTGGTCCTGGTTGGCGACATGCAGTACTACCTGTGCCATCCCTACCTTCCCAGCACGCATCTGGACCTGCTGCTCTTCACAGCCCCTCTATGCCATAGAAATGCGGGGGGTTATTCTTGAACCATGCCGACTTGGGGTCCCTCGGCGGACCAAACTGACTGCTGCTGTCCCCCTCTTTACCTGCCTGTCTGTGGGTGATCTCAGAGTATCAGACATTTGTAATGGATCTTTGGGAGGTCGTGCTGTCCTTGGGATCTCCTATGTTCTGGTGATTGGGATGTATACATACAAGCCTTCTTTGCTGTGATTCGCTTTGCAGGAATGTAATATGTGTCCCTGATGTTGCTGATCACGGCTCCACCAACCGTGAGGGCGGCTGACTGCTTAAATTGGCTGTCCTGGGTTTACCTGGTACAGGAGCTACTGTTGTCTGGTATATGTTCTGTGCCTTTTAATGACCACGGTTGCGAGGTTGTCATGCCCTCACGGGTTCTTCTATTACTGCTCCTAAGTTTTTGCACTATGTTCCACATGTGATGCCTATGCAATTGTTAAAGTCGTTTTTAGATTGCCGGTTTGGGGGGATCCGGGAAGTGGTCACCTTCCTCTCTCGGTAGTGACCCTCCTCGTTCCCCACGTAGGGTGTCCCTTGAGCTCCCACCTGTTCTGCTTGCTGTTTGGGCATTGTAGGTCGAACCTCTTGGTTCCTTGGGACTCGGTCTCCTTAGTGCGTTTGGCACTGTAGTACTTCCCCCCAGTGCGCCAGGAGTGCACTCTTTTTTTTTTCTCTTCTTCTACTTTACTCCGTATCTTACTTTCTCCCTTTTCTTCCCCTTTTCTTTCCTCCCTGCCCTGTCTCTGTATCTTTTGGGCCTTTTTCTAACGTTTATCCTCTTCTCTGCTGTCCCTCTTTGTCCTTGGGGGTGGGGGGGATGGCTCCCCCCACCGAGCGGTCCCGATATGCTTGGTATCCCTCAATGTCAAGGGGCTGAATACCCCTGAGAAGCATTCTGTTGTTCTCTCTGATCTTCACAGTCTCCGGGCCCAGGTTGGCTTTTTACAGGAAACTCATTTCAAGTCAGACAAGCTTCCTAAACTGGGGGATCATCGATTTCCCACAGTCTACCACGGCTGTTCTTCTGATTCTAAGACTAAGGGGGTATGTATACTGATTAGTAGTCGTGCCCCATGGACGCTCTCGGACTCGTGGAGTGACGGCGCGGGTCGTGCTCTCTTTGTCAAGGGGCATCTGGGGACCCTGACGGTCACGTTGGTTAACCTTTATTTCCCAAATACTAATCAGGTGTCTTTCCTGGAGTCTCTGCTCTCAAAGCTGGAGGAATTTGCGGAGGGCCAGATCATCCTTGGAGGGGATTTTAACCTGGTGTTAGACCCGATGGTAGACACCTCTAGGGGCTCTTCTCACCTTTCCTACGCTTCCCTGAAGCGCTTCAAGAAGCTGTTCCAGGCATTCCGGCTGGTCGATCCCTGGCGCATTCATCATCCGGGGATGAGGGATTACACCTTCTACTCCCCTCCTCATGCTTCCTATTCTCGAATTGACTTTTTCTTGCTGTCTCAGGCCTTGCTGCCCCGCGTCGTTTCTGCATCCATCGGATCTATTACCATGCTCCGATCCTTCTGGATTTGAGCTTGACGGACCGCCCGCAGTGGCAGTGATAGGTAAATGATAGCCTTCTCCAGGACACTGCCATCGTGGAGGAACTGGGCTCTGAGCTTCGAAGTTTCTTTGCCTCCAATGCCTCCTGATTGCCTCCTGATGGTGTGGGAGACTCATAAGAGCTACCTGCGTGGAGTTCTCATTAAGATAGGTTTGCGCCGCAAGAAGGAACGTGCTCAGCAGATGAGTGACCTCCTCTCTAACATTGGCAAACTAGAGCTGGTTCACAAGCGCTCTCAGGCACAGGCTGCCCTTCAGGAGCTTACTGTTCTAAGAGACCAGCTTAGGTCCTTGGCCCTCTTTCGTGCGAAGGCGGCGCTGGCCAATTGTCGGCGGACCTTTTACGAACACGGTGACAAGTGCGGAAAGTTGCTGGCGCACGCACTTCGTGCGCAAAGGGCTCGCACCTTTGTCCCGGAGATTTCAACCTCCGGGGGTCGCAAGGTACACTCTACGGCGGACATCGCAGAAGCCTTCCGCCAATATTACTCTACTCTCTACAACTTGTCACTGGACTCGGCGGCCCCTTCCGGGGCGGAGAGGATCAATGCGATCCGATCGTACGTCTGCGCTTCAGGCCTCCCCTCCCTCCCAGTGGAGGAGGTTGAGAAGTTGGATAAACCTCTGCGATCTGATGAACTCTTGATGACTTTGAAGGCGACGCAGCCTGGGAAGGCTCCGGGCCCAGATGGCTACTCCCTCCGGTACTATAAATGCTTTCTAGACCTCCTTTCCGCTCATTTCCTCGCTGCATACAATGCGACTTGTGAGGGAGCGCTGTTCCCGACGGATTCACTCAGAGCGCATATCGCGGTTCTCGCAAAGGAGGGAAAATATCCCCTGGTCTGTACCAGCTACAGACCTATCTCGCTCTTGAACGTCAATTTAAAGCTCTTTACTAAGGTCTTGGCCTCTAGATTGGCCCTGCTGTTACCGCAGCTGATCCATGACGACCAGGTGGGCTTTGTTGCTTCTCGGGAAGCCCTTGACAATACCACTAAAGCGCTTGACCTGGTTCACCTTGCCTGTACCCGCCGTCTCCCGACCTTGCTTCTATCCACGGACGCGGAGAAGGCATTCGATCGGGTGAATTGGGAATTCCTTTTCGCTACGATGGAGCACGTGGGGGTGGGGGGCGACTTATGTCCTGGGTACGAGCTATATACTCGGCCCCATCGGCGAGAGTGAGGGTCAATGGTTTTCTATCTGACCCCCTGGAGATCTCTAATGGGACTCGACAGGGTTGCCCCCTCTCCCTGCTGATTTTTGTTCTGACCCTGGAGCCTTTCCTGAGAACGGTGCGGGCCAATGCTGATGTTGCTGGGGTATCGGTCTCCCTGACACTATCCCCTAAAGTGGCGGCATATGCGGATGGCCTCCTCATTTTTTCTCACTAAACCTCAGAGGCTCAGAGGTTCTGGCGGTGGCGATTTTGCCCGCTCTCTCCACTCTCCTTAAGGCTGACTTCCCCTTTAAATGGGGGTCTTCTCATATTCGGTACCTGGGGATCTCTCTGCCGCACTGCCCCGACAAGGCTTTTGAATGTAACTTCCCTCCTCTGCTGGCACGGATTAAGAAAGATCTCGATGAATGGCACGAGGGCAGGTTTTCCTGGTTCGGGCATTGCAGCATCATTAAAATTAATGTGATGCCCCGCCTACTATATGTGTTCCAGGCTTTGCCGGTGGCCGTCCCGTCTTCCTTCCTTCGGAAGGTGAACCGACTGTTCCGAGAGTTTCTTTGGCGTAGAGGTCCCCCAAGACTGCCCTTACGTATTCTGCGCATGCCTAAATTGAGTGGCGGCATGGCTCTACCAGATGCCGTGGCCTATTATGAGGCGTGCCACATGTCCCGTATCCTCGACTGGTACCGCCATAGCCCCCTGAAGCAATGGGTGCGGTTGGAGAGGCGAGGCATTCAAGTGGGGTCTGCCCCTGAGTCCTCTCTGTGGACTCCTTCCCCCGTTCCTAGGGAACTATCCGACCATTGGCCCTACTTTGCTGGTCGGTAGACGGTTATGCCACGGGGGCCAACTGGCTACTCTCCCGTCCCCACTTCTCCAGGTGATTGACAGCCCTGACTTTCCACCGGGGATAGGCCATCTGGGATTTCGGTCCCTGAGGGAGGCCGGATTCGGCCAGGCCCGTCACTTTGTGCGAGCCGGGGCATGGGTCCCTAGATCTCTCCTTCACTCAGATGCTACCTTTTCTACGTTGTCCTTTTGGCAGCAGGTCCAACTTTCTCATTTTTTGCAGTCTCTGCCTGCTGCACCTCTGTTTACCAGACGTCTCACCTATTTTGAAGAACTTTGCTCTGCCCCGTCTCCTTTACGACATACTATTTCCCTGATGTACAGGGCTCTGGTCACACCCGAGGCACCATTTCGACCCCCCTACGTTGCACGTTGGGAGCGAGAACTCGGCCTGACCTTCACCGATCAACATGTCGAACGCCTACTGTTTTTCGCGTACAAAACTTCGCTCTGCTCTCGCTACCAGGAAGTGGGGTACAAATGCCTGACCTGGTGGCACTACACCCCGACAAGGCTTACTCGGATGTTCCCGACCTGTACTGACACTTGCTGGTGGTGTGGGAAGGAGGCGGGGACATACCTCCATATTTTCTGGTCTTGTGAGCGGCTGCAGCCTTTTTGGACTACGGTGCGTACCATCACCCAAAAATTCACGGACCATTCTCGGACGATGGACCCTGCTCTTTTCCTTCTTCACCATCACGAGTTTCCGAGGGCGTCCTATCGGAAATCCATCCTGCCGTTGTTGCTCACGGCGGTGAAAAGTTGCATCCCCCCCTCTGGAAGCAGACTCAGCCCCCAACTGTAGCCATGTGGCTCCGTAAAGTTAAATGCATCAATGAAATGGAAGACCTGATGGCAACGGAGCGGGGAACTAGAGAGAAATTTTCAAAGCACTGGTACTACTGGCACGAATTCACATTTACTGCGGAATACCGTGACTTACTGCTCTGATGAAACGGGTGGCGCTGGGCCGCGCGGTCCCCCCCCCCTTTTCCCTTTTTTCTCTTTACGGTTGTCCCTCTGCTCCCCTTTCTGGCTCTCCTCTTCCCTCTCTTTCTCCTTACTGCCCCTAATCTGCCGTGTCTCTGGATACCGCGGATTGGACTTTCTTTCTTCGCTGTCTCCTTTATTTCTAGTTTGTCCTTCAAAGCATAATTCTCTAGCTGTCTGTTTGATCCATGTCCTGCTCCCGGTCGGACATGCTTATATCGTTTCCCCCTGTGACTGCGGAGCAGTCTGGTGACTGTCGGGGCGCGGGCCCCCGCGCACCTGTTGCCGGCCATATGATGACAGTGGTGACGGGGGATTGCCCCTACATGGTCATTAAGCTCATTGTTCTACACTCGGTACCATACCTCTCTCTGTGCTGTGTTCTCAGGGGTTGCTGTAATTATACTAGGTTGTTGTGTTCACGTTCCAATACGTTGTTATCCTGTTATTTCATGCTGGATATGTTGACTGAGAGCTATGTATTCTATTTTATCTTGATACTGCTCAATGTATTTTTCTTGTGACTTGTCATATGCCTTTTCTCTTTCAATAAACGAATTTACAAAAAAAAAAAATGTTAAAAAGTGTATAGAATACTCACAAAACTGGTGTGATAATACACACATCAACATAGCATGTACAATCTCCAAGGTAGCCAAGGTCCCAAATGTAGCGAATAGGCATGCAGATGGTCGCATGGGGCTGCTGTGACTGGGCTGACGCGTTTCAGGGGCAAACCCCCTTCCTCAGAGCCAGAAAAATGCTGCTGAGTCAAACTCCGGATGGCCCAAGAATAAATGGGAGCTGGCCCCACCTCTTCCTGTTCCACCCCAATCCCAAGAGTAGGGCAGGGGAGATGGGAGGAGGGGAAAAGGGAGGGGGGAGGGGAGGGGAAGGGAAAATGGAAAGGGTTGAATAGGAAGGAGGGCAAGGGAGGGGGGGGGAGGGAGCATGGAAGAGGGAGGAGGAGATACATATCCCACCTGGACCAAAACTCCCACCCTCCGAGGCCAAACCAGACTGTGTAATCAGTGACATAAAAAACAGCAAGTGAAACACTTGATTTAAAACACAGAGGGGAGAATAAAAACCAAATGCAACAAATAATAATTATACATTGCAAAAAAAAAAAAACATTCAATACCATAGATGCCTGTAGGTTCAAAGGGATGCTCTAAAAACTCACTTTCATACTTTCAATGCAACAGCAAGCATGTCAGTGTCCATATCCCCTGACCTACAGTGCTGCGGAGATTACACTGTCTATAGAGATGGGACACTGAGAGACAATCACTATAGTGTAGTGTACGAGGACCCTATTAAGATCTGTATGTGGCGGTACCTGAATCCTCTGTGCGGGGCAAGGGACTGTGGTGTGTCCACTAACCGGGACCAGAGTGATGCAATGTTTTGCCGGTCATTCCCCCTACTCAAACGGCCGTGTCGTTCCTTTGGAACGCACGCCAACCCGAACCCGGAAGTGAAAAACCGAAAGTGCGGGTGGATGCGTTCCACTGCGTCCTTCGTCACTTCCGCTGTTTACTACGGGGCCCTACATGGTCCAACCAACCGCAGACCACTGGCACCGCAGATCAACAGAGAACATGGGCAGGACGGCACTCGCCCGGACCCGCCCACCTCCCTAGACTTGTGTATCAAATACAAAGTCTATAATCCGCAGCATAACGGCTCAGGATCATGGGCAATGATGAGACTGATGATAATAATGTATGTATATGTATATGTATATGTATATGTATATATATATATATATATATATATATATATATATATATATATATATATATAGATAAAAAAATGATGATAAACATAGAAATTGAAATAGATATAAAAAACGGTATTAATAAGACATGTATATATATATATATATATTTCTCTTACGTCCTCCGACAGTCGCCGTCTCTTCATATTCGTCACATATGGGGTATTAGACTTTGCTCCGAAGGAGTAGCTAGGCAACAGAATATGTTAACATTAAAGCTTTTAACATATCCCACCCTCAAGGGGTGGTCCCCTCAGTCAATACCCTCCTACTTCCTGCAACCATATCTCAGTTTTAATGTCTAGCTTGTCAGGAGTGGCTGGCTCTCTCTGTGCTGGGGCTTTGTGCCCCAGACTCTTTCTTCTTTTTTGATTTTTTGTTTGAGTTTTCTCTCTACCTTTACTTAGCTGTTCTTTTTGTCAGCGTTAGTTAGTTCTGCGGATGAAGAGGATCATGCGGGCTGGGTCTCGGGCTGATCCCCCTGGTCGCAGGTCGTGGGTCAGTGGCTTCCCAGCCTGCCATCGAGCGTTCAGCCAGGTAACGCTCCTGGCACAGTGAACGACCCATCCCTGTTCGGTGCAGGGATGATTGGTGAGGGGGCTACCTCACTGGATGCTGTGCGGTTTCTTAACCCCCATTCTGTGCGTCTTGTATGCGACTCTCCCTGCCTCATGTGCAGCGGCTTGTTCGCCTGTGCGGGTCCCCCACGCCATTGTGAGGTAAGTGTATCTATGTGGGGACCTGTCTGTCTGGGGGGGTGTCAGTCTGGGACTGTGTAACCTGCCTCTATTCACACTGTTTGTCTCCCTATCTCTCGGCTGCATGCTGTGGGCTGCAAAGGGGGGGGGGGGGAGCTGTGTGACACTGTCTGTGTCAGCCTTGTCAGTGTGAGAAGCTGTGTGCTGTGGGGCATGTTTTGTGGCATGTTTGGGCACTATACAGCGATCGCTGCGGCGATCTCACATGTTGTTTTTATACATGGATGACATGTGTGTTTTACTGTACTGTGGAGCGGCGGTTTAGGCGCCAAACGGCGCCATTTTGCCTACACTCGCTCCGGCCGCATGTTCTACATGCATGGCGGCCATTTTCTTGTAGCCTCCCATAGGCTTTCATAGAGCGCCCTGGTAGCATCACTTCCTCTTCTCCAGGAACACCAATCGAGGCAGCAGCAGCGGCGAGGGTCTCCTCAGGTTATATCCTTCCTATCCATTGCCTGTGTCAGTTTTATTGTCCCTGTGGGGGTCTCATTGTGCTTGTGTGTGGTGCGGTGGGCTGCGCTTGCCGCGCTTGTTAAAGGGGCAGTTAACCCTTTATTATCCGGCATTTGTTATAGGGGCAATGGATTCTCAGGAGGGCAAATATCCTACCGCCTTGGTGGAAAGCCAGGGGACCGCTGTTTCCCCCCCAGGGGGGGATTTAGCCTCTATTGTGGCTGGCCTTGCTGCTCAGGTGCAGATGCTGGTGGCTGCTCAATCTACTAAAAGACCCAGAGTTGCTCTTTCCTCTGATTCTGAGGGTGAAGGTGATGGGGCTGTTATGGCGGGGGCCTCCTTATCGGGGTCCCGCTCCTCCCTGGATCTAGTGGGGTCTGAGGTGGAGGCTGAAGTTGAAGGGGTTGATAATTCTCCCCCTGGCTCGCCTGAAGAGCTTGCAATCATGGATGAGTTGATTGCTTCCATAAAGCAAACGCTGCGTTTGCAGGATGAAGTGTGTCCCCCCGCTGCCTTGGCGGCTTATGGGACGCGGAGAAAACGCAGGACGCCGCAGGTTTTTCCCTGCAATGATGATTTTCAGCGCGCTGTTAAGGAACAATGGCGCAATCTGCGCAAACCTTTTGCTGTACCTAGTAGGTTCAAGCTGCGTTATCCTTTCTCGCCTTCCACTGATGAAAGGTGGTGTGTGCCTCCCCCAGTGGATCACGCAATTGCGGTTTTAAACAAATCCACTGCGATTCCTGCAGAGGATTCCCCTGTGTTCCGTGATGCCACGGATAGGAGATTGGAGTCTCTTGCCCGTCATACTTATTCTGTTACGGGTTCTATGCTTAAGGCTCTGTTTGCTTCTCTCATGGCGGCCCAGGCGATCGCAAGTTGGACGCAGATGCTTAGGCGCGTCCTAGTGGCCGATTCGGCCTTGCCGGCGACCCTGGACATGGTGGATCAAATCCACCAGGGTGTCATGTATCTGTGTGATGCGGACTTGGACCTAGTTCCGTTGGCTGCACGTGTGCACAGCGTGGCGGTGTTGTCTCGCCGCCTGGTTTGGTTGAAATGTTGGTCGGTGGACCAGTCTTCACGTAAGACCTTAGCCAATCTGCCTTATGATGGGTCTCGCCTTTTTGGGGAGTCCTTGGATGTGTTGATTAAGGGGATCACCGGAGGTAAGAGCACTCTCTTGCCCCATTTCCCCAAGGCTAAGGGGGCTTCTGGGAAGAAGCATGCTAATTTTCGGCCCCCTCAGGGGTCCTTTTGTGCCTTTAGGTCGCACTACAAGGGCAAACCGTTCAAAGGTCAAGGCTCTCAGAAGAAGACCTGGTCTGGTAAACAGAAGTCCGGTCAATCCGGATCCGCAGCCCATAACAGTGCGGCCTGAAGGGGCGCCCTCACCCAGTTTTGGGGTGGGGGGACGCTTGCTCGGTTTTCTTCAGCCCTGGCTGGCCCGCGTGCGGGACAGATGGGTTCAGGAGATCGTTCGATCTGGTTACAAGATCGAGTTTCTCTCTCGGCCGGAGAGCAGATTTTTTCCCTCAAATCTTCAACTGTCTCCAGAGCGTTTACGGGACCTGCACCTGGCGGTGCGGGACCTGAGGGCTCAGGGAGTGGTAGTTCCGGTGCCTCATCGGGACAGATTTCGGGGGTTTTATTCCAATCTGTTCACCGTGCCCAGAAAGGAGGGCAAGGTTCGTCCAATTCTGGACTTGAAGGCTCTGAACCGCTCTGTGCGGGTTCGCAAGTTCCGCATGGAATCCCTGCGGTCGGTGGTGGCTGCCTTGGTTCCGGGGGAATTCATGGCCTCCATCGATTTGAAGGATGCGTATCTTCACATCCCCATTTTCAAGGGTCACCAGAGGTACCTTCGATTTGCCATTGCGGAGGATCACTACCAGTTCGTCGCGTTGCCTTTTGGTCTCGCCTCGGCTCTGCGGGTCTTCACCAAGGTGCTTGCACCGGTTCTGGCATTGTTGAGGGCCCAGGGCATTTCTGTCCTGGGGTATCTGGACGACATTCTGGTTCGGTCTGCGACCAGCCAGGGTCTGGAGAAGGACCTGTCTGTCACGATGCAAACTCTGCAGGAGTTTGGTTGGACGATAAATTTTCCAAAGTCGACGCTGAGTCCGTCGGTTCGTCTTCCCTACCTGGGAATGATTCTGGACTCGGTGCAGGCGAAGGTCTTCCTGCCGGAAGACAAACTCAGAACTCTTCAGGAGGAAGTCAGGTCCCTCAGGGACGTTCCGCACTCGTCTCTGCGGACGTGCATGAGATGTCTGGGATTGATGGTCTCGGCCTTCGAGGCGATTCCCTTCGCCCAGTTTCACACGCGGGGTCTCCAAGCGGAGATCCTGTCCATGTGGGACGGGCGACCTCAATCTCTGGATCTTCAAATCTCGTTGAGTCATCGCACCAGAAGAGACCTTCTGTGGTGGCTCCAGTCCCCGATGGTGTCCGGGGGCAAGTCGTTTCGTCCTATCTCGTGGACGGTAATCACCACGGATGCCAGCCTGTCGGGCTGGGGTGGTGTTCTGGGCGTTCTGTCCGCCCAGGGGACTTGGTCGGAGGGGGAGTCCTCCCTTCCGATCAACATTCTGGAATTGCGTGCGATAAATCTCTGTCTTCATCGCTGGACGGACCGGCCGCAGGGCTGCCCGGTTCGGGTGCAGACGGACAATGCCACGGCGGTGGCCTACATCAACCACCAAGGGGGCACCAGGAGTGCCCAAGCGGCTCGAGAAGTGGCCGACATTCTGTCCTGGGCCAAGGCTCATGTCCCGGCGATAACGGCGGTTCACATTCCGGGGGTGGAGAACTGGCAGGCGGACTATCTGGATCAGGGGGAATGGTCTCTCCACCCGGCTGTCTTCCAGATGTTGTGCGCGAAGTGGGGTCTTCCAGATGTGGACCTGTTCGCGTCTCGTCTCAACAACAAGGTGAGAAGGTTCGTGGCAAGGATGCGCGACCCTCGGGCAGACGCGTCGGACGCGTTAGTGGCCCCGTGGCATCAGTACAGGCTGATGTACGCGTTTCCACCGATTCAGTTGCTGTCCAGGTTCCTTCGCAGGTTACACTCGGAACGCAGCACGGTGATTCTTGTGGCACCGGACTGGCCTCGCCGGTCCTGGTACGCAGACCTCGTGAATCTGGCGGTCGACGCCCCGTGGCGTCTGCCTCTTCGAGACGATCTCCTGTCTCAAGGACCGATATACCATCCTGCTTTACAGTCGCTGGCTTTGACGGCCTGGCTGTTGAGACCGAGGTCCTGAGGGAGAAGGGTCTCTCCCCAGAGGTCGTTCATACCTTGATCAACGCGAGGAAGTCTTCCTCGGGGAAGGTTTATTACCGTACTTGGAAGGCCTATTTTGCTTGGTGTGAGTCCAGGGGATTTTCTCCCCGCACGTACTCGGTTTCCCGAGTGCTGTCCTTCCTTCAAACGGGTGTCGATCAGCGTTTGGCGCTGGCTACGATAAAGGGTCAGGTGTCTGCGCTGGCCGTTCTGTTTCAACGTCCCGTGGCTTCCAACTCCTTGGTTGGCACTTTTGTTCAGGGTGTGCGGCATTGGCGATCCCAGACCGGCACATACTACATGCCTGTTTTTGTCTTTTAAATTGTAAGTAGTTTTTTTAATAAATTTACCTATTGGTTTACGGGATTACGCTATGGGCCTCTGTTTCTTTCTACATATGGCTTTACGTTCAATGGAGTATATGAGAAGTTCCAAATGTGCCACATATTAATGTGATCGGTTTAACAACACACCGGAAACGGCTTTCGGCTTTTGGAGTCTTTCGAAGCACCTGAGCTTGATATCGGTTGACCTACTGGTTTACTACTAGCTGGGAGAGGCTGTCTCATTAAATTGAGCAGCCACGGAATTTCGGTAAGCTGCTTGTTATACCTGAGCACAAGGGTGTCCCCTTCCTACACTTTTCCCTGGTGTCACTGGAAGAAAGTTATTTTGCACGTGGATTCACATCTCTGCACTTAATATTGGGACTATTCATTTGGACATTATCCCCTCTCCTTTTTTGTTTTCTTTATATGAGCTTTTCAGCTATATAATTGTATACTGATTTCAGCGCTGCACTTTTTGGTTTTTATTGTGCGGCATATAGTTCCTCCTAGGAGGGATCCTCTGCCCCCTTGGGACTTGAATCTCGTTCTATCTGTGTTGCAACGTGCTCCTTTTGAACAGATCAGGGAGATCTCGTTGTCTATGTTGTCCAAAAAGGTCGCCTTTTTTGGTGGCGATCACTTCGGCTCGCAGGGTGTCGGAGCTGGCAGCTTTGTCCTGCAAGTCTCCGTATCTGGTTGTTCATTTGGATAAGGTGGTCTTGCGACCTAATCCTTCTTTTCTTCCGAAACGAGTTTCGGAATTCCATCTTAATGAGGATATTGTCTTGCCTTCGCTGTGCGCGAAGCCTAAACATCCAAAGGAGGTGAGATTACATTCTTTGGATGTTGTTCGAGCGATAAGGGTTTACCTTAAATCGACTGAGTCTTTTCGAAAGACGGATTCCTTGTTTGTTCTTCCAGAGGGTCTTTGGAAGGGCATGGCGGCGTCGGCCTCTACCATCGCCAAATGGATCAGGCAGACCGTTGAACAGGCCTATGCTTTGCAGGGGAAGGTTCCCCCTGTGCCTGTGAAGGCGCATTCTACTAGATCTCTGAGTACGTCTTGGGCCTGTCGTCATGGGGCTTCTGTAGCCCAGGTGTGTAAGGCGGCGACTTGGTCGACCGTGCACACTTTCACAAAATTCTACAAAGTAGATGTTCAGGCATCGGCGGATGCTTCCTTTGGCCGCAAGGTTCTTAGTGCGGCGGTTCCCTAGGGTCCCTTGTGGGGACCACTGGCTGTTGGGATAAGTTTTTTATCCCCTGGTTATTTGTCTTTTCCTGGGTTGTTGCTCCTGTTGAGCACCTGTGTTTTCCTGTTGCCCAGCTGGGTTCCTTCCTTTGGTAAGGTTCCTTTCTTTGATGCGGAGACTGCGTTGCCTTTCGGCGCGGATGCGTTTCCCACCCCTCATGTTTGCACTGCTTTGGGACGTCCCCATATGTGACGAATATGAAGAGGCGGCGACTGTCGGAGGACGTAAGAGAAAACGGAATTTTTGTAAAATCTTACCTGTAAAATTCCTTTCTCTGAGTCCTCCGACAGTCGCCGCCCCCGCCCCTCTTTTGGGGTTTGGTTGTATACTCTACTGCTATTCCACTAAAACTGAGATATGGTTGCAGGAAGTAGGAGGGTATTGACTGAGGGGACCGCCCCTTGAGGGTGGGATATGTTAAAAGCTTTAATGTTAACATATTCTGTTGCCTAGCTACTCCTTCGGAGCAAAGTCTAATACCCCATATGTGACGAATATGAAGAGGCGGCGACTGTCGGAGGACTCGGAGAAAGGAATTTTACAGGTAAGATTTTACAAAAATTCCGTTTTTTTTTACATCTCGCAAGATCACCAATGGTAGCAATCATTAAATGGTGAAAGCAAAGAATGGTCATTATATCATTATTATCTGCATGTGACCAAAGGGGGTTACGTGCTGGATGAGGATTGTCTGGTATTTCTTGATCTTGAGCTTCGGGTTGATGAAGGCCGGATCTATTCAAAAACACACTTCAAGCCTATATATATAGGAGCAAGAAATCAAAACACTGATATGTGTAAAACCACTTATAAGAACAAGCAATAAATACATAAAACCATAAAGGTAGAAGCTGCTGCTATAAAAAAGAGAAATCTAAAGAAGGGTGCAACAAATGTAGCTTGCATAAACTAATTTGCGACACTAGCAGCGCTACAGAATAAATAGCATAAATATTAAGAATTTTTCTAAAACATCATGGCTAAGAATGGTTAATCAACGAACAATAAATAATATAAAACTATAAAATGTCCATCAGTGGTCAAAAACTCCAGCTGATGTATAAATAAGCTTTCGGCCAAAGTACAGTCCCAAGTACCAGTGCAAATAGTAAAATGGAAGAGTGTGCGGCTAGTAACAATGTCCGTGTACCACCACCAGCAAGCCGTGATCACCCGTCAGATTGGAAACTCACCAAATCTCGGATAAAAACAGGCCTTTAAATGTCACCGCTGGCTCCTCCACCAAGACCAATTGCGCCAACCGCCCGACTCTTTAATACGAAGCTTTATCCTTATTGCTCATATTAACATGTGAATGCAAGCATAACAAGGGGACACATAGCGTAATTCTGCCAAATTTATTGAAGCAAACAACACCCGTTCCCCACAGAAATATACTCGCAAACAAAGCATGTTGTTAGGCATAAGCGAATGCATACAAGCATAAAAGCGTCCATCCACCTCTGTCAGCATTCAAACCGGCCGCTTTGGCGCCAAGCGGGACCGGATCGGACAGAGCGGCGTGGCGTCTTCAGTTGCTAGGCGAACGCGCACTCATGCACTGACGCGTTTCATCATCAAAGACTTCCACTGAGGGCGTGAGTGCGCGGCGCGATCACCTCCTCAAATAATCCTCCGTGCGCATGCGTGGCCAGACTGCCCTGCGTTCACATCGAGCCTAGTCCGCACTTCCGCCCTTACAGCATGGGGATACTCCCTTAGTGTCAGCAAAGAATGTATTGGCTTTGAAATCTACATCTACGGGCCATCCCACCGGCTACCGCTTCCGTAGTGACACCGGACACTGACATTTTTTCCACATAAAGCAGAAATTGTCAGAACGTTGTATTTATTAAATTCCCCATGAATACGGCTCGCAAGTGCTTCGATTATGCATTGGCCATATGCCTCTTATGATAAAATAATGTACAATACCATAAAATCGCACTGCATATTACACCATTGGATAATATGAATACACAACATAGCGATCAATCAATACAATACTAAAATGTCCATTAAGCCAATAAAATCATAGACTATCACAAATAATTGGCGTAAACATTAAAATCATCATAGTTAATAATTAAAATGTATACATTAATAAGCAATAAAACACAAGAATTAAATATGATAAATGGTCTTAAAAGGAATATAACTATCTGTATTTGACCCTCTATTAATACTAAAGATCACAATAATATAACTCCACAGATAAAACAAGCCAATATTTAAAATATATAAATATTAGAATGTAAAAATACGTAAAATTCACAGAGAAGAATGACACATGAAAATATATAAAACCACACTCAATAATTGCTGATAAAACAGTTTATATCCAGATCAATGTTCAACCCCTTAGGGTGCATCAAATTTGTCAAAAAAATCCAATATGTCTCCCGTTTGGAGAGTTCTCTCACTCTATTAGAACCTCTCCAAGCGGGGTCCACTCTTTCAATACCCCAAAACTTGAGATGAGAGGGGTCCCTATTATGATGTTGCCGGAAGTGAAGAGACACATTGCGGTCTTTGAAACCTTTGCGTATGTTAGCGATATGTTCTGAAACTCTTATGGCTAATGTCCGCTTGGTCCTCCCTATGTAGATCAGGCCGCACGGACATTCTAAGCCATAAACCACGTGTGTACTATTACAGGATATAAAGTCCTTAATGTCAAAGGTCTGGTTGTTAGCTGAAGATGTAAAATTCCTCAAATGCGTATATACCTGCCTACAAGACCTACACCTCCTGCATGCAAAAAAAACCAACCGTGTTATCCCAAAACATCCTAGGTTTTGCTGGGGGATCTAAGATTTTATGCACAATCTGGTCTCCAAACGAAGGACCTCTCCTGTATATAAAGGACGGAACTGGAGGTAAGACACCCCCCAAAACTTTGTCCATACATAATACCGGCCAGTGTTTTTTAATCACCTCTTCTACATCCTTAAACTGGGCGTTGTATTGGGTAATAAAACTGAACTCGTGGTCATTCTTTGGTCCTCTCACATGTTCCTTTAGACAGTCATCTTGTGATAAGATGTTAATTTCAGCTATAATCCTATCCAGCACCTGGGGATCATACCCCTTCTCCACAAATCTATTTTTTATGATCTGTGCTTTAGCTGAAAAATCTGTGTCTAAAGTGCAGTTCCTCCTCACTCTAAGTAGCTGGCCTCTCGGGATATTGGCCAGCCACTGGTGGTGATGTCCACTTTGGATGGGGAGATATCCGTTACGGTCCGTGGGCTTAAAGTAGACCTTAGTCACTAGCCCACGGTCAACAAGGGATATCTCCACATCCAAAAAATGAATACTGCTATTACTCCAATTGAAGTCCAGTCTGATGTTATTGTTATTAACATTCAAACCCGTGACAAAGTTGGTTAATGACTCCTCGGATCCGGCCCAGATAAAAAACAGATCATCGATGTACCTGCGGTACAAGATCAGTTCCCTATACTGAGCCGCGTAAATAAAGCGATCCTCCCATTCCCCCATAAAGAGATTGGCGAGGCTAGGGGCGAACTTAGCGCCCATAGCCACACCTCTCCTCTGTTGGTAGAAGGTCCCATTATACCAAAAATAGTTGTGCGCTAAACAGAAGTCCAGCGCACAACTAAGAAATCTCTTCTGGGGGTCCGGGAGTCGCCTCTGCTGCTGAAGGCCCAATTGAATGCCAAAAGTGCGTCCTCATGTTGAATGATGGTGTATAAGGATGCAACATCACCAGTGACTAAAAACACATCTCCACTGTTAGGTATTTCTACGTCTTTCAGGGAAATGAGCAAATCCTTCGTGTCGCGCAAATAAGATTTTAGATTGACCACGCTGGTTTGGAGAAAGTGATCCAGATACTCTCCTAATCTCGAAGATACCGATTGGATGCTGTTTACGATGGGCCTTGCCGGAGGATTCAATTGGTCCTTGTGAACCTTCAGCAGCGTATATATGGTAGGAATACGACTAAAGCTGGGTAGAAGATATCTCTTCTCTTTTTTATTCAAAACCAGCTGGTCATATCCCATAGTAACCAAATTATTCAAATCCCTTTTGATATTCAGTGGTCGGATCTTTCTCTAAAATCGTATAAGTCTCTGTATCTGACAGCATACCAGATAGTTGGGTGTGGTAGTAGTCCTTTTTTAAAAGAACTACCCCACCACCCTTATCTGCTTGTCTAACCACAATGTCTTTACTTTTTTCCAAAGCCTCTAGGCCTTCTTGAATGTGCCTTAGATTTACTGTTTTTTTGGGTGGATAGCATTCAAGTCTCTGATCACCAGGTTCTTGAACACCTCCACATGCTGATTGGATGACTCTTGCGGATTAAAAAGGGACTTATTCCTAAGACCACTATCCACACCTATTGTCACATCAGTAGTGATAGGAAGGACTCTATTTATGACACGACTTGGATTCAAAAAATGTTTCTTCAAATTAATCTTGCATATATACCTGTGCAGGTCTATATACACGTCAAATTTGTTGACTGTTTTTTGTTTGGCACATTTGAATCCTGCGTTGAGAATATTAATTTCTTTGTTAGTTTAAAGGTACATCCGCTAAATTGTAAATACCACTCATTCTGTCTCCCTTCTTTTTTTGTTGTCTCTTCCCTGCCCTGCATCCCCTTGCATTGAATCTCCCATGGGGTAATAAGGCCCCTGTTGTTGATTCCATCGAGGATCCGAGGCACAATGTGGCTGTGGCAATCCTCCCCCTCTTGGTCGTCCCCTCCAAGGTCTGCCTCCTCTCCTCCCTCCCCTGCCTCTGCCTCCCCTCCATAAAAAAGGGCGAGGTGGGTTAACTGCTGGGGAGTTTGGTTGATTGTACTGAGGTAGTCTCTCATAGCGATTTTGCACAGGAACTGAATATGCATAATCCTGCACATTGTCCACATAAGAGACTGGCTGTTCTCTCGGTCTCTGACCCTGTTGTTGACCAGGATAAGGGTTCTGATTCTGTTGATGATACGGGTTAGAGTCTTTAGGTCTAGCCCCTTTATAAGCTGGTTGGCTCTGTTTACCCTTATGTCCATTCCTGGGTGTATTAGGGGTTGGGATTACTGGATGACTGGATTGTGATGTATCTGGATGTATCTCAACATTATTTGGTCCCAAAGTCGCCTCTAATCCTGGGTTCTGCCAAAGGTAAATGTGATTACCCTTGAAGTCCTCAAGATCTGAGGAGTCATTAACCAACTTTGTCACGGGTTTGAATGTTAATAACAATAACATCAGACTGGACTTCAATTGGAGTAAGAGCAGTATTCATTTTTTGGATGTGGAGATATCCCTTGTTGACCGTGGGCTAGTGACTAAGGTCTACTTTAAGCCCACGGACCGTAACGGATATCTCCCCATCCAATGTGGACATCCCCACCAGTGGCTGGCCAATATCCCGAGAGACCAGCTACTTGGAGTGAGGAGGAACTGCACTTTAGACACAGATTTTTCAGCCCAAGCACAGATCATGAAAAATAGATTTGTGGAGAAGGGGTATGATCCCCAGGTGCTGGATAGGATTATAGCTGAAATTAACATCTTATCACAAGATGACTGTCTAAAGGAACATGTGAGAGAACCAAAGAATGACCACGAGTTCAGTTTTATTACCCAATACAACGCCCAGTTTAAGAATGTAGAAGAGGTGATTAAAAAACACTGGCCGGTATTATGTATGGACAAAGTTTTGGGGGGTGTCTTACCTCCAGTTCCGTCCTTTATATACAGGAGAGGTCCTTCGTTATGAGACCAGATTGTGCATAAAATCTTAGATCCCCCAACAAAACCTAGGATGTTTTGGGATAACACGGTTGGTTTTTTTTGCATGCAGGAGGTGTAGGTCTTGTAGGCAGGTATACACGCATTTGAGGAATTTTACCTCTTTTACATCTTCAGCTAACAACCAGACCTTTGACATTAAGGACTTTATATCCTGTAATAGTACACACGTGGTTTATGGCTTAGAATGTCCTTGCGGCCTGATCTACATAGGGAGGACCAAGCGGACATTAGCCATAAGAGTTTTCAGAACATATCGCTAACATACTCAAAGGTTTCAAAGACCACAATGTGTCTCTTCACTTCCGGCAACATCATAATAGGGACCCCTCTCATCTCAAGTTTTGGGGTATTGAAAGAGTGGACCCCGCTTGGAGAGGTTCTAATAGAGTGAGGGAACTCTCCAAACGGGAGACATATTGGATTTTTTTGACAAATTTGATGCACCCTAAGGGGTTGAACATTGATCTGGATATAAACTGTTTTATCAGCAATTATTGAGTGTGGTTTTATATATTTTCATGTGTCATTCTTCTCTGTGAATTTTACGTATTTTTACATTCTATTATTTATATATTTTAAATATTGGCTTGTTTTATCTGTGGAGTTATATTATTGTGATCTTTAGTATTAATAGAGGGTCAAATACAGATAGTTATATTCCTTTTAAGACCATTTATCATATTTAATTCTTGTGTTTTATTGCCTATTAATGTATACATTTTAATTATTAACTATGATGATTTTAATGTTTACGCCAATTATTTGTGAAAGTCTATGATTTTATTGGCTTAATGGACATTTTAGTATTGTATTGATTGATCGCTATGTTGTGTATTCATATTATCCAATGGTGCAATATGCAGTGCGATCATAAGAGGCATATGGCCAATGCATATCGAAGCACTTTAATGCGAGCCGTATTCATGGGGAATTTAAAGCGGTTGTAAACCCTAAAAAAAAAAATAACCTGCAAGTCAAAGGCATAATGAGCTAGTATGCATCGCATACTAGCCTATTATGTGAAACTTACCTTAGAACGAAGCCCCGACACGGACCCCCGGACATTGATGCGGGCGCTGCCATGATCCCTCGCCGTCTCTTCCGGGTTCGGCAGCTCCGGCGCGGTGATTGGCCGGAAGAGACGGCTCCGGCGCGATGATCGACCGAAGCCGCGATGACGTCCCGCGCATGCGCGCGGGAGTGATTTTCCGGCAAGCTCCCGGCAAACAAATTGAAGGTCCCCCTGGACCTTCAGAGCGCATGCGCCGCTCGCGCGAGCAGCTGCATGCACTGTAAATATCTCCTAAACCATGCCAGTTTAGGAGATATTATTTGTACCTACAGGTAAGCCTTATTATAGGCTTACCTGTAGGTAAAAGTGTCAAAAAGCGGGATACTACCGCTTTAATAAATACAACGTTCTGACAATTTCTGCTTTATGTGGAAAAAATGTCAGTGTCCGGTGTCACTACGGAAGCGGTAGCCGGTGGGATGGCCCGTAGATGTAGATTTCAAAGCCAATACATTCTTTGCTGACACTAAGGGAGTATCCCCATGCTGTAAGGGCGGAAGTGCGGACTAGGCTCGATGTGAACGCAGGGCAGTCTGGCCACGCATGCGCACGGAGGATTATTTGAGGAGGTGATCGCGCCGCGCACTCACGCCCTCAGTGGAAGTCTTTGATGACGAAACGCATCAGAGCATGAGTGCGCGGTCGCCTAGCAACTGAAGACGCCACGCCGCTCTGTCCGATCCGGTCCCGCTTGGCGCCAAAGCGGCCAGTTTGAATGCAGACAGAGGTGGATGGACGCTTTTATGCTTGTATGCATTCGCTTATGCCTAACAACATGCTTTGTTTGTGAGTATATTTCTGTGGGGAACGGGTGTTGTTTGCTTCAATAAATTTGGCAGAATTACGCTATGTGTCCCCTTGTTATGCTTGCATGCACATGTTAATATGAGCCATCAGGATAAAGCTTCGTATTAAAGAGCCAGGCGGTTGCCGCAATTGGTCTTGGTGGAGGAGCCAGCGGTGACATTTAAAGGCCTGTTTTTATCCGAGATTTGGTGAGTTTCCAATCTGACGGGTGATCACGGCTTGCTGGTGGTGGTACACGGACATTGTTTTTTTTTCAATTCAAACGGTTCCTTTATTGAAATATTTGGAAAGACACATTCAAAAAGTTGGACAGCAGTTAAATAATAAGAAACAGCCAACAAAGTTCGTACATGGACATTGTTACTAGCCGCACACTCTTCCATTTTACTATTTGCACTGGTACTTGGGACTGTACTTTGGCCGAAAGCTTATTTATACATCAGCAGGAGTTTTTGACCACTGATGGACATTTTATAGTTTTATATTATTTATTGTTCGTTGATTAACCATTCTTAGCCATGATGTTTTAGAAAAATTCTTAATATTTATGCTATTTATTCTGTAGCACTGCTAGATTCGCAAATTAGTTTATGCAAGCTACATTTGTTGCACCCTTCTTTACACTTCAAGCCTAGTGCTGGGAACTCGTTTTTACATGCACGCAGTCATCCTCACCCCAAGTGGATCAGAAATGTCCCTTTCGGTCAGTTCTGCAGGCTTAGGCGGACATGCACACGAAAGATGGATTATGAGGAACGGGGAGCAATATTGAGTAAGAAGTTTGAGGAGAAGGGGTACAAGGCTGATCATGTAAAGGACGCCTACGAAAAGTATTTGTTCTTATGACACCTCTCTGGCTGGCACAGGTTTAGTGAAAGCAGGGAAGGATTCTGGAGCAGAAAGGGAAGTGCAGGTTAGATTCTGTACTAGGTTCAACAACCAAGCCCCTGTAATAAAGAAGGTCCTGAGGAAGAATTGGAAAATTCTTCAACAAGACCCTGTTTTGAAAGATCATTTACCCCCACACCCGAACCTCATATTTAGGAAACCTAGGGACCTCGGAAGCACCATCAGACCATCAGAAGACAAATGGGTTAAATGGGGCTTGGGGCCGAGTCTTTGGTCCGGGGATATGGACACTGACATGCTTGCTGTTGCATTGAAAGCATGAAAGTGAGTTTTTAGAGCATCCCTTTGAACCTACAGGCATCTATGGTATTGAATATTAACTTTTCTTTTGCAATGTATAATAATTATTTGTTGCATTTGGTTTTTATTCTCCCCTCTGTGTTTTAAATCAAGTGTTTCACTTGCTGTTTTTTATGTCACTGATTACACAGTCTGGTTTGGCCTCGGAGGGTGGGAGTTTTGGTCCAGGTGGGATATGTATCTCCACCTCCCTCTTCCATGCTCCCTCCCATCCTTCCTATTCAACCCTTTCCATTTTCCCTTCCCCCTCCCCCTCCCTTCCCCCCCCTCCCTTTTCCCCTCCTCCCATCTCCCCTGCCCTACTCTTGGGATTGGGACGGAACAGGAAGAGGTGGGGCCAGCTCCCATTTATTCTTGGGCTGTCCGGAGTGTGACTCAGCAGCATTTTTCTGGCTCTGAGGAAGGGGGTTCGCCCCTGAAACGCGTCAGCCCAGCCACAGCAGCCCCATGCGACCATCTGCATGCCTATTCGCTACATTTGGGACCTTGGCTACCTTGGAGATTGTACATGCTATGTTGTGTGTATTTTATCACACCAGTTTTGTGAGTATTCTGTACACTTTTTAACATTTTAATAAATGGTTTTAATGGTAATGCACTAGGTCGGTGCGCCCTCTTTTCTTTTTTTGTCTTTTCTCCCAGTTGGTTCTGGATACCCTTGATCCTGAAGGGGGCAGCAAGACCAGTACCTTTTTTAAACACCTGAGTTTGAAATGTACCTCTCTCTACTCCGTCAGATTCTACTTGAGTGCAGGAGATTTGCTTTACTACATGACACTCCCACCACCATGCTTGACTGTAGGCAAGACGCACTTGTCTTTGTACTCCTCACCTGGTTGCTGCTACACACGCTGGACACCATCTGAACCAAATAAGTTTATCTTGGTCTCATCAGACCACAGGACATGGTTCCAGTAATCCATGTCCTTAGACTGCTTGTCTTCAGCAAACTGTTTGCGGACTTTCTTGTGCATCATCTTTAGAGAAGGCTTCTTTCTGGGATGACAGCCATGCAGACCAATTTGATGCAGTGTGCGGCGTATGGTCTGAGCATTGGCAGGCTGACTCCCACCCCTTCAACCTCTGCAGCAATGTTGGCAGCACTCATACGTCTATTTCCCAAAGACAACCTCTGGATATGACGCTTGGCGCGTGCAATCAATTTCTTTGGTCGACCATGGTGAGGCCTGTTCTGAGTGGAATCTGTCCTGTTAAACCACTGTATGGCCTTGGCCACCGTGCTGCAGCTCAGTTTCAGGGTCTTGGCAATCTTCTTATAGCCTAGGCCATCTTTATGTAGAGCAACAATTCTTTTTTTCAGATCTTCAGAGAGTTCTTTGCCATGAGGTGCCATGTTGAACTTGCAGTGACTAGTATGAGAGAGTGAGAGCGATAACACCAAATTTAACACACCTGCTCCCCATTCACACCCGAGACCTTGTATTACTAACGAGTCACATGACACCGGGGAGGGAAAATGGCTAATTGGGCCCAATTTAGACATTGTCACTTAGGGGTGTACTCACTTTTGTTGCCAGCGGTTTTGACATTATTGACTGTGTGTTGAGTTATTTTGAGGGGACAGCAAATTTACACTGTTATACAAGCTGTACACTCACTACTTTACATTGTAGCAAAGTGTCATTTCTTCAGTGTTGTCACATGAAAAGATAGAATAAAATATTTACACAAATGTGAGGGGTGTACTTACTTTTGTGAGATACTGTATAAACATAATATGGATTCTCTTTGTTACGCCCATTTCCTACCAGCTGGACATTTTATATCTGATGAAAAAATCTAATGAAAATAAATTTCTTCCCCCCAAATCTGTAGACAATAAGTGGGAAATAATAATCCAATCTGTGCGATATCACCGCGCCGTGTAACAATCAGACTTACAATTCAAAAATATGAAATCTATTAAACAGTGTCAGGAAATGAATAAATAGTAATGTGATCGTCCAATAAGAGGATAGAAATGTGTGTCATGTGACACGTGTCATCAGTCAGGGCCAATATAAATGATAAAGTGCGAGTGCAGAAATTGCAGATGAGAAAGGTGCTGGTGGTCACTTCCACTCACCTTCCCATCTGACTCCTGTGTTACCAGCGAGTCCCACAGATCCCTTCCCCCTCTATCGCTCACTCCTCTCCTCCTTCCTCTTCCTCCACGGTATATATGGGGGGGAGGGGGAGGGTAGAAAATAACACCCCCTCTAGTGCTCTCCGTCTATCTGCTTTATTCAACATTAAAATCCAAGATGATAGAATTACAAAGCCAGGACTTGAGCAGTGCGGACTAAACAAGCTTCACAATGTGATCCTTCACTCAGATACCCCTTCCCTGGGATGGCTGAGATGGGACGTCCCTGCGCAGACTCCGCCCATATTTTCTATACTGCGGAGGAGAGGAGTGAAATGATTTGCCACTTATTTTCTACAGATTTGGGGGAAGAAATTTATTTTCATTTTTTTGGCGCTGCATTTTATTTGTTTTTGTGTTTAGTGAAAGAAACTTTCTGAATGTAAGCTGCCATTGGGTGAATGTTTCTGTGAATATTTATACACCATTCTTTACACTACATGATTGCACCGATTTATTATTTATTTTATATCACATTTTATATCTGATGATTTGATTGGAGGGCAGACTTTTACATGGTGATAATAATGTGATAACATCCTCCAACTTTGGGACCTTAAACAGAAAGTGATAATGAGGGAGGAGTCAGTAACCCAATGATGGAGGTCTTCAGGATCAGTCCAGTCTTCATCTTGGTTGTTCTCCCCCCATCCTCACTCTCTGACCTCTGGTGGGGCTCAGCCCCGCTGTTATTCATGACTAAATCATGGACTAAATAAGGACAAAAACAGGTACCGTGTAAATAGGCCCTTACCCCTAATAGGTATTTCTAGTCTAATGACCCTTATTAATTGGTTTTATAGAAATTGTCTTTATGTGTCTTGTCCTTGTGAACATGTGCGTGATCGCCCATGTCTTTTATTTGAAATTTGATTAAAATGTAATTTGTTTTTTATAAATTGGTTTTGGCATGATCCTTCTACTCCCACTGGCCTGCAAAGCCCCATCTTTTTCTATCCTTTTACTGAGTAAATAAGGAAGTGCGGGACTTCTTGTGTTGGGAAGATGGCAATGAGTGGGAATAGGGACACTCGTCCTATAATCCCCTCATCACTGTCACTCCTATAAAAGACAGTTCTTGTTGTTTCCTCACTCTCTGACTAAGGTCCATGAATAAAGAAATGAACTGGTAGGAGATCAGAGGATCCATTTACTAGTTACCTTGAGGGTGGAATTGTAAGATCCTCAGAGACAAAGCTGTCTTATGTGGGCGGAGTCCTGGTTTAGGGGAACCAATCTGCTCATGTCTAGTAATAATCTTTGTGTTTCTATTTTAGTAGATGGACGGGAGATGAGGAAAACCTCAGAGGATTGTCTCACTTTGTCTCCAGACTGTAAAGTAGAAGAGGAGGACATCACACAGTATAGTCCAGGAGAAAACCCAGCTACCTCAAATGTCCATCCGGCACCACACAGTGTAGATGGACCATCGTATTCCTCTTATCCTGAGGAACCTCAGACTGTGAGGGACTGTGCTGGACCATCGTATTCCTCTTATCCTGAGGAACCTCAGACTGTGAGGGACGGTGCAGTCCTTACAACAGATAAGAGGTTCTCCTGTACTGAGTGCGGGAAGTTTTTCAATTTTAAATCCCAACTTAATATGCATAAAATCTCTCACACCGGTGAGAAGCTGTATTCCTGTCTTGAGTGCGGGAAATGTTTTTCATTGAAGTCTGATCTTTACAAACATCAGAAATTGCACACTGGAGAGAAGCCATATTCCTGTCCTGAGTGTGGGAAATGTTTTTCACGGAAGTCCACTCTTTCCAGACATCAGAGATTGCACACTGGAGAGAAGCCATATTCCTGTCCTGAGTGCGGGAAATGTTTTTCACGGAAGTCCAATCTTTCCATACATCAGAGATCGCACACTGGTGAGAAGCCGTATTCCTGTTCTGAGTGCAGGAAATGTTTTTTAGAGACATCTGCTCTTTCCAAACATCAGAGATCGCACACTGGTGAGAAGCCGTATTCCTGTCCTGAGTGCGGGAAAGTTTTTGCACAGAAGTCCGCTCTTTCCACACATCAGAGATCGCACACTGGTGAGAAGCTGTATTCCTGTCCTGAGTGTGGGAAATGTTTTTCATGCAAGTCATATCTTTCCACACATCAGAGATCGCACACTGGTGAGAAGCCGTATTCCTGTCCTGAGTGTGGGAAATGTTTTTCATGCAAGTCCTATCTTTCCAAACATCAGAGATCGCACACTGGTGAGAAGCCGTATTCCTGCCCTGAGTGCGGGAAATGTTTTTCAGAGACGTGCGCTCTTTCCAAACATCAGAGATCACACACTGGTGAGAAGCCGTATCCCTGTCCTGAGTGTGGGAAATGTTTTTCATGCAAGTCATATCTTTCCACACATCAGAGATCGCACACTGGTGAGAAGCCGTATTCCTGTCCTGAGTGCAGGAAATGTTTTTCAGTGAAGTCCCATCTTAACACACATCAGAGATTGCACACGGGGGAGAAGCCGTATTCCTGTCCAGAGTGCGGAAAATGTTTTTCAGTTAAGTCCTATCTTTACACACATCAGAGATCTCATACGGGTGAGAAGCCGTATTCCTGTCCAGATTGTGGGAAATGTTTTGCACGGAAGTCCCATCTTTCCACACATCAGAGATTGCACATGGGGGAGAAACCACTTTCCTTTCCTGAGTGAGGGAAATGTTCCTCACTGAAGTCCTGTCTTCCTGTACATCAGGGATCCCACACAACCCTGGAGGTGTATTAGTGCCTTGAGTGCGGGGAAATGTCTTCTATATGAATGTTGGTGGACATGTTGGGAAGAAGCACACCCTGATATACACCTCAGATATACTCCATGGCTGACCTTCATCATGTAAGAAACACTTCATAAGGAGATCAGAGATCACCAAAGACATGGATGAAGTGTTGTCAAGTGCTGGGCATTGATAGCAGGAGAAAAATAAAAATGGAGTCATTACCTTTCTCTGTACATTTACCTTTCTCTGAGTACATTTTGTGTGGGAAGATTTCACAAACACTTATGCCCCATACACACGTGCAGATTATCTGCAGACTTACCAAAACCATATAATATGAGGTCAAACCTAAACACTTTCAATTTGTATGCAATCCGGCAGGCCCTTGCACTACATAGAAAAGGTAAGTCTGCAGATAATCTGCACGTGTGTATGGGGCATTACAGATCTGGTTGTTATAAATGTGTTGATGAAATGTGACCCGCATTCCCCCAGTCATGGCGAATTGGGATTTCCTATAATGGTCCGTTCCATCTAGTGGCCATAATGTGCTTTCCTGACAGATGTCCATGGTAGCATACGTTTGGGTAGCCCCGCCCTCGTTCCTCCCCTATAAGACCCCCCACCCCCATAAATGTTCAGAAAAAGCCAATGGCTGCCTTCCTTTTTTGTTCTCCTCACTTATAGGACCATTTTTGTATGTTTTCTTACCTATTGGAAGTATTGGTGGGCGGGTCTGGTGCTGGGCAGCTGTGCGGGATGTCAGGAGCTTTCTTTGGTATCCAGAAGTCTTTCAGGATGTCCCGAGTGATCATTGAGTCCCCAGCTCAGCTATCAGCGGGGTGGTGTTATGGCACACATTTGTAGAGGATCCATGCCTGGAGAGTGGGCACTGCCATCGGCGGCCATTTGCATTGGCTGTTAGCGGGTGGCCATTAAGTGTTAGACACGTGAAATTAGTTTCGGTGCAAATACAAATTCCGACAAATTTTTGGTTATTCCTAGATTCGGATGTATCCAAATCGGACAGATGAATGGAAAGAAAAGAATGCCGGCAATAGAAAAAAAAAACGCCCCCCCCCCAGTCCATACCAGGCCCTTAGAGGTCAAAAAGAAAGAAAAAAAAACCATGAAAATCAATACCAGACCCTTTATCCCGGCATGCAGTCCGGCAGGTCAGGAAAGTGGGAGGGACGAGTGAGAGCCCCCCCTCCTTAACAATTCCAGGCCACATGTCCTCAACATGGGGGGGTGGGTGCTTTGGGGAAGCTCTGCCCCCCCCACCCCACCCCAAAGAACCTTCTCTTCATGTTGATGGGGAGAAGGGCCTCTTCCCCACAACCGTGGCCTGTGCTTGTGGGGGTCTGCAGGCAGGGGGCATGTCGTAATATGAAAGCCCCTTTTACCAAGGGGGCTCCCAGATCCCGCCACCCCATGTGAATGAGTATTGGGACCATAGTACCTGTACATCATAATAAATACAAACATGGCTTACTAGCACGCGGCCTTCCTTCGAAACTCCAACAAATTAACCCAACCTGGGGCGGACACGGGGGGGGGGGTTGGAATCAGAAAAAATGTGTTGTGTATATATAGGTATCTGTCCTGATGATCCTAGGTACAAGATAAACTATACAGTATCTTACAAAATTAAGTACACCCCTCACATTTTTGTAAATATTTTATTCTATCTTTTCATGTGACAACACTGAGGAAATGACACTTTGCTACAATGTAAAGTAGTGAGTGTACAGCTTGTATAACAGTGTAAATTTGCTGTCCCCTCAAAATAACTCCACACAGCCATTAATGTCTAAACTGCTGGCAACAAAAGTGAGTACACCCCTAAGTGACAATGTCCAAATTGGACCCAATTAGCCATTTTTCCTCCCCGGTGTCATGTGACTTGTTAGTGTTACAAGGTCTCAGGTGTGAATGGGGAGCAGGTGTGTTTAATTTGGTGTTATCGCTCTCATTCTCTCATACTGGTCACTGGAAGTTCAACATGGCACCTCATGGCAAAGAACTCTCTGAGGATCTGAAAAAAAAGAATTGTTGCGCTACATAAAGTTGGCCTAGGCTATAAGAAGATTGCCAAGACCCTGAAACTGAGCTGCAGCATGGTGGCCAAGACCACACAGCGGTTTAACAGGACAGGTTCCCCTCAGAACAGGCCTCGCCATGATCAAACAAAGAAGTTGAGTGCATGTGCTCAGTGTCATATTCAGAGGTTGTCTTTGGAAAATAGACGTATGAGTGCTGCCAGCATTGCTGCAGAGGTTGAAGGGGTGGGGGGCGTCAGCCTGTCAGTGCTCAGACCATACGCCGCACACTGCATCAAATTGGTCTGCATGGCTGTCACCCCAGAAGGAAGCCTCTTCTAAAGATGATGCACAAGAAAGCCCGCAAACAGTTTGCTGAAGACAAGTGGACTAAAGACATAGATTACTGGAACCATGTCCTGTGGTCTCATGAGACCAAGATAATCTTATTTGGTTCAGATGGTGTCAAGCATGTGTGGCGGCAACTAGGTGAGGAGTACAAAGACAAGTGTGTCTTGCCTACAGTCAAGCATGGCGGTGGGAGTGTCATGGTCTGGGGCTGCATGAGTGCTGCCAGCACTGGGGAGCTACAGTTCATTGAGGGAACCATGAATGCCAACATGTACTGTGACATACTGAAGCAGAGCATGATCCCCTTCCCTTCGGAGACTGGGCCGCTGGGCAGTATTCCAGCATTATAACAGCCCCAAACACAACTCCAAGACAGCAACTGCCTTGCTAGAGAAGCTGAGGGTAATGGTGATGGACTGGCCAAGCATGTCTCCAGACCTAAACCCTATTGAGCATCTGTGGGGCATCCTCCAACGGAAGGTGGAGGAGAGCAAGGTCTCTAACATCCACCAGCTCCGTGATGTTGTCATGGAGGAGTGGAAGAGTACTCCAGTGGCAACCTGTGAAGCTCTGGTGAACTCCATGCCCAAGAGGGTTAAGGTAAGGCAGTGCTGGAAAATAATGGTGGCCGCACAAAATATTGACACTTTGGGCCCAATCTGGACATTGTCACTTAGGGGAGTACTCACTTTTGTTGCCAGCGGTTTAGACATTAATGGCTGAGTGTTGTTAATGGCTTAATGTGTTGAGTTATTCTGAAGGGACAGCAAATTTACACTGTTATACAAGCTGTACACTCACTACTTTACATTGTAGCAAAGTGTAATTTCTTCAGTGTTGTCACATAAAAAGATAGAATAAAATATTTACAAAAATGTGAGGGGTGTACTTACTTTTGTGACATACTGTATGTGTATATATATTTATATATATATATATATATATATATATATATATATATATATGTATATATTGTAATCCTAATATTTCATATGTGGTTTTTCATATTTATCTTTGTATTTAATTATATTTAGTATTTCTTTTTATTTTTTATTATTAAGTGTACTTAGAACAGAAGCTAGAAGCCCTGCATTCATTACACGGCCACACCTCCCTCCCGCCTCCTCAGTCAGCTCTGCATGTGCCTCCGTTCCGCCTCCTCTCATCTCTCCCAATACTCCCCGCTCCGTCCCTTGGAAGGACTCGATGACGCGGAGGCAACTCCCTCCCGCCTCAGCCCCGCCTCCTCTCAGTCAGCTGTTCGCTATGTCTTGTAATTTTTCCCGACCTCGAAAATGTCTTGTGTGCATGTGCACTGGTGACTCACATCAGCTGTTTCCTGACGCGGTCTAACCGGAAGTGACGAGGTCCGACAGAATTTTACAAAGCTGGCACTTGAGCAGTGCGGACTAAACAAGCTTCACAATGTGATCCTTCACTCAGATACCCCTTCCCTGGGATGGCCGAGATGGGACGTCCCTGCGCAGGTTCCGCCCATATCTTCTATCCCCCCCATATATATATGCCGTGGAGGAAGAGGAAGGAGGAGAGGAGGGAAATTATTTGCCACTTATTGGCTACAGATTTGGGTGAAGCAATTTACTTTTGATTTTTTTTGGGGCTGCATTTTATTTGATTTTTTATTTGTTTTTGTGTTTCGTGAAATAAACTTTCTGAATGTAAGCTGCCATTGGGTGAATGTTTCTGTGAATATTTATACACCATTCTTTACACTACATGATTGTACCAATTTATTATTTGTTTTAATATCACATTTTATATCTGATGATTTGATTGGAGGACAGACTTTTACATGGTGATAATAATGTGATAACATCCTCCAACTTTGGAACCTTAAACAGAAAGTGATAATGAGGGAGGAGTCAGTAACCCAATGATGGTGGTCTTCAGGATCAGTCCAATCTTCATCTTGGTTGTTCTCCCCCCATCCTCACTCTCTGACCTTTGGTGGGGCTCAGCCCCGCTGTTATTCATGACTAAATCATGGACTAAATAAGGAAGTGCGGGACTTCTTGTGTTGGGAAGATGGCAATGAGTGATAGAGAGGGAGGGGACACTCGTCCTATAATCCCCTCATCACTGTCACTCCTATAAAAGACAGTTCTCATTGTTTCCTCACTCTCTGACTAAGGTCCATGAATAAAGAAATGAGCTGGTAGGAGATCAGAGGACCCATTTACTAGTTACCTTGAGGGGGGAATTGTAAGATCCTCAGAGACAAAGCTGCCTGATGTGGGCGGAGTACTGGTTTAGGGGAACCAATCTGCTGATGTCTAGAAATAATCTTTTTATTTTTATTTTAGTAGATGGACGGGAGATGAGGAAAACCTCAGAGGATTGTCTCACTTTGTCTCCAGACTGTAAAGTGGAAGATGAGGATATCACACAGTACAGTCCAGGTGAAAACCCGGCTACCTCAAATGTCCATCCGGCACCACACAGTGTAGATGGACCATCGTATTCCTCTTATCCTGAGGAACCTCAGACTGTGAGGGATGGTGCCGGACCATTGTATTCCTCTTACCCTGAGGAACCTCAGACTGTGAGGGACGGTGCCGGACCATCGTATTCCTCTTCTCCTGAGGAATCTCAGACTGTGAGGTACAGTGCCGGACCATCGTATTCCTCTTTTCCTGAGGAACCTCAGACTGTGAGGGACGGTGCCGGACCACCGTATTCCTCTTATTCTGAGAAACCTCAGACTGTGAGGGACGGTGCTGTCCTTCCAACAGATAAGAGGTTCTCCTGTACTGAGTGCGGGAAGTGTTTCAATTTTAAATCCCAGCTTAATATGCATAAAAGATCTCACGCCAGTGAGAAGCCGTATTCCTGTCTTGAGTGCGGGAAATGTTTTTCATTGAAGTCGCATCTTAACACACATCAGAGATTGCACATGGGGGAGAAGCCGTATTCCTGTCCTGAGTGTGGGAAATGTTTTTCATTGAAGTCGCATCTTAACACACATCAGAGATTGCACACGGGGGAGAAGCCGTATTCCTGTCCTGAGTGCGGGAAATGTTTTTTAGAGAAGTCCACTCTTTCCACGCATCAGAGATTGCACACTGGTGAGAATCTGTATTCCTGTCCTGAGTGCGAGAAATGTTTTTCAGAGAAGTCCAATCTTTCCAAGCATCAGAGATTGCACACTGGTGTTAAGCCGTATTCCTGTCCTGAGTGTAGGAAATGTTTTTCACGCAAGTCATATCTTTCCACACATCAGAGATCGCACACTGGTGAGAAGCCATATTCCTGTCCTGAGTGCGGGAAATGCTTTTCAGAGAAGGCCACTCTTTCCAAGCATCAGAGATTGCACACTGGTGAGAATCTATATTCCTGTCCTGAGTGCGGGAAATGTTTTTTTAAATAAGTCCACTCTTTCCACACATCAGAGATCTCACACTGGTGAGAAGCCGTATTCCTGTCCTGAGTGCGGGAAATGTTTTTCACAGAAGTCCCATCTTTCTACGCATCAGGGATTTCACACTAGTGAGAAGCCGTATTCCTGTCCTGAGTGCGGGAAATGTTTTTTAAATAAGTCCACTCTTTCCACACATCAGAGATTGCACACGGGGGAGAAGCTGTATTCCTGTCCTGAGTGCGGGAAATGTTTTTCAGATAAGTCCAATCTTTACACACATCAGAGATCTCACACGAGGGAGAAGCCACTTTCCTGTCCTGAGTGAGGGAAATGTTCCTCACTGAAGCCCTGTCTTCCTGTACATCAGGGGTACCACACAACCCTCGAGGTGTATCAGTGCACTGAGTGCGGGAAACGTCTTCTATATGAATGTTGGTGGTAGGGCTGCAACTAACGATTAATTTGTCTGTCGACTAATCTATCGATTATTTTTGCGATTAGTCGACTAATCTAACAATTATTTTTGGCAGAAATTAGCCCATTAGATTTAGTATTAGGTATTGAGGTACCTCATCCCTAGTCGAATTCGGAAAGGTAGCAAGATGTAGGGCCAGGGTTGGGATTTTAAGGGTACCGTTTTATAACTAATAAGAGAAATGTATCTACAAAAATGTCTAAAAAGTATATAATTTTATTAATCACATAGAGTGAAAAAAATACAGATACAAATACAAAGACATTACTGTTACAAGATAACATGAAACATCATCATGGTAACAACATAATTGATAAAATATTGTCAGAGATAATGTCCTTGAAATTGTGGACAGGACTAGTCAGAGGTCACATTCAGTCTGGAGGTGCCAGGACTGGTGTGTGTCCCTCTAGTCATTCCGATTACCACTACCCGACATGTTTCGCGGTGATACCGCTTCTTCAGGGGTACAAGGGATGTAACTTGATAAAAAGCCACTAAACTATAACAAAAATAGATACATGATTATCATACATATATGAGCGTATATACATATACATGTTCGTTTTGCTGTTTCGAATATCAGTGTGTGTCAAGTATGGAGCAATTGGCGATAGGCCCCTCCTACTTCTGACACTGGTACGTCATTTATTCGATCACATGGTAGACATTTTACTTACATGAGTATACAAGAAGAATGATCTACACTGGCATGTAGGCCAAGGCATATATATGATACTTCCAGTGGTGGAACTGATGGTTCATGGCAAACGGAGCATAGGTGTCGGTCATCAAAAATTGTCCCCCGGGCGGGCAAGGATGACCAAATGGCAAAAAAGCCTAGACAGTGGAAGATATAGAGAAAGCTGGTATATAGAATATTGTTGAAATCCAAGGGAGAAAAAGACCGCTCAGGTGAGCTAGGTGTCAGGTGCTGGTCGGATCCGTTAATCCAGAATCACTTGAAGCAAAAAGAAAATGACCGCACTCCGATGTAAATCAAAAATTGGAGTAAAATTTATTCCACATCAAAACAAATGGGCAAACTGGAACAACACACTGTGGATGCAGGACACAAAGGCCTTTGTGTCCTGCATCCACAGTGTGTTGTTCCAGTTTGCCCATTTGTTTTGATGTGGAATAAATTTTACTCCAATTTTTGATTTACATCGGAGTGCGGTCATTTTCTTTTTGCTTCAAGTGATATAGAATATTGTATTCGTTCAAAGGCTGCAGAAATATATACTGCAGACTATATTGGTCACATTATTCAAATCATTGAATATAAGTAGGGATTGGTATTGAAAAATCTACAGATATATGTTGGAGCGCCTCCAATCTTTAAGAGAAGGAGGGGAGGACGGGAAATGCTCACCAAGAATGACATCAATAGAAGTATATGGAAATAATAACCTACCGAACTCTATGCCAGGGCTTGTGTGATGGTCAGACGATGGAGAAAGGGTGGAAACAACATACGATCAGAGGAGCACAGAAATGATATCGCACATCAAGCGAGACATCAAATTTCAGTCTCCAGATCGACTCGTACCGCTCTGTAATATGTTCAAAAAAATAACAAATAAACAAAAGGGGGCTTGGGTAGGCTATTTCTAAACATGCTCTGAATCCATACATAGTCACAAAATGCTATGTAGGTACAGCTTACTGCCCATACATAGTCTCCCAGAGGGAGGGTACGTGGCTATGTTCAAAATGTGCAGGGTAAGAGAATAGTAGATGATAAAAAGGCTGAAGCGTTATTACCGTTTAGTGATCCATGTGTCGGAGCTCCATCGTCTGCACACTAGCTGGCTACCGTACCTGTCTTATATGGATCATCAACTCCGCCGTCACACGCAGGCGACGCGCGTCTCGGTGACGTCACGGAGTCAGATGTACAACTGCGCACGCGCGTCGGTAGACGCGGCGCGCAGCTGTCAAAGACACACAGGGCCGCCCCTCCATTGGTTGCCACGCAACCTGGGACGCCAAGAAGCAACACTAAGGGGTGCAGATGGAATGGCGTATAGGAAGCGGATTCCTCCGTGTAGACAAAGGGACTATGTGCTAACTATACACACCAAGAACCTCTGTACATCTCTTGCCCGCCCGTGGAACATCACAGATAACCGATATCACCAGCGCCGATCGGTCCACACCACCAATGGGAGATCAGATGCCTAAATTGGGATGCATACCAATGTGTACATTATTAAATATATATATATACAAGGTTGTTTACAAATATCAATGCAAGAATGTTAATTTTCCGTTTGTTAAAACACTGTGTAGCCACCCACAATGTAATAGCAGAAACACCTATATTAATTATAGACTGCCACTAGCCGCCTGTCTATAGAAATAACTCTTAAACAGAAAAAACGGTTATGGCCGACAGAGTAAGTACCCTGAGGGGTTGGTGTATAGGAAAAAGCCATAAAGGGAAGAAAAAAGGGGGGGGGGGGAAGAGAGAAGGGAAAAACACAATAGAAGAGCAGAAATCTACCAAAGTAGAAAAACAGTAGTTTGGATCCAACAAAAAAGGGGGGGAGGGGGGGGCATGAAGTAGGTTCTATGTAATAAAATTTATAAAAAGGCTTTGAAAGTATGCGTTTCGTTGAGACCCGGGGGGTCGAGAGCATTGAGTCTCTCGATCCAGAGAGTCTCCGCCTGTAAGATCCGTTTGTCCCAATCACCCCCTCTTGGGTCGGGGTGTATGACTTCAAGGACTTGAAATGATACCACAGTATTATTGAATTTATGGTGCAGGCCTATATGTCTGGTCACTGGTGTTAAAATTTTACCATTACCTGAACAGTAGATATGATCCCGTATCCGGAGACCAAATTCACGGATGGTTTTGCCTACGTAAAAGGCTTTGCATTTGCATGTCATTAAGTAAATGACGCCTTGCGTAGTGCAGTCAGTATATGTCCGTAATCTGTGTCTATCTCCATTGGGGAGAAGGGTTATGGGACCCTCCTGAACCCAAGGGCATCGAGCACAACTCCCACATCTGTATGTGCCTTTAGGGCCGAATGTAGTTGTTTGTTTGATCTCCCTATAGTGGCTAGAAGTTAGACGATCTCTTATTGAGGTTGCCCGTCTATATATTAGTTCCGGTCGATCTTTAACATATTTTGATAATATGGGGTGATCTGTTAGTAGATGCCAGTGTTTATTGACAATAGTTCTGAATTGTATGGAGTTATCAGAAAATGTGGTGATTAATCTCACCGTGGACGCTTCTTTTTTCGTTTTATGTTTATATAATAGGTCAGTTCTCGATTGGCTTTTTACCCTGTTATATGCTTTTCTTAGTGTGGTTTTTGAGTATCCACGTATTAGTAAGCGTTTCTGCAATTTATCTGCTTCAATTTCGAAGTCTAAATCTTCAGTGCAGTTCCTGCGTACTCGCAGGTACTGTGCATAAGGGATACTTCTTATAAATGTACTCGGATGCGCGCTTGTGGCATGTAACAGGGTATTGCCTGCATTTGGTTTTCTATATAGACTGGTAGTTATTCTACCCGAATCGGATAGCCGGATTTCAATGTCTAGAAATGGAATCATCACTGGACTGAAATTATATGTGAATTTCAAATTAAAGTGATTGTTGTTAAATTCTTCTAACATTGTTTTAAGCAATGTTTGCGGGCCAGTCCATATTAGGAATAGATCGTCGATGTATCTGAACCAGCACGACACATGTGAAAAATATTCAGCATATGCGTCGCTGGAGAAGATCCATCGTTCCCAATGACCTAAATAAAGATTTGCATAGGAGGGGGCACAGCATGTGCCCATAGCTACACCTTGTAGCTGTAAAAATGTATCCTCCATGAAAGTAAAAAAATTTCTTGTGAGAATAAATCTTAGCAAAGCTAGGACAAAATCATTACGGGGCCATAATGAATGGTCAAGTTCTTTCAGAAATAGTGCAGTGGATGCTATTCCTTGTTCATGAGGAATACTGGAATAGAGTGCTTCTATATCCACAGAGACCAAAAGGGCCTCTGGTGGTACTTCCATGTCATCTATATGTTTCAGTAAATCAGATGTATCTAAGATAAATGACGGTAGGGAACGTACGTGTGGAGTTAAGATTGAGTCAACATATCTGCTAGCTTGCTCCGTCAGGGACCCTATCCCCGATACAATCGGACGACCAGGGGGGTGTGTAGGATGTTTGTGGATCTTAGGGAGGGTATAAAATGTAGGGGTTCTGGGGTGTTTGTTTTGCAAATACTCGTATATATCTTTATCAATGATACCAGATATAAACGCCTGTAGACAGAGATCCCTATATTCACGAACATAGGTATCGATGTGTGTAGAATCAATTCGTTTATAACAAGGCTTGTTATTTAGAATTTCAAAACACATATTCTGGTATTGGGAATGAGATAGAATCACGATGTTCCCTCCTTTATCTGAGGGTTTGATAACTAGCTGAGGGTTGTTTTGTAGATCCTGTAATGCTCGACGTTGTCTATCAGTAAGGTTTTGATGCGTTGGAGACCAGTGTGTCTGTTTCAGTTCTCTAATCATCTGGTTGACAAACGCCCAAACATTTGGGCATGTCATGATATCTGGGAATTTTTTGGAATTTGGTTTAAATATCTTGTTGGTCTCAGTATTTGGAATTACTTCCCTTTCCTGAGACATACTAGTGGGGTCATTTGTGGGGTTACTTTCTTCGTAAAGGAGCATCAGGTCACGTAGTGCCCTGAACTCATTCATTGTATAATCTTTGATTTGTTCAGTCAAGTCTATTTCCAATTGCTTTTGTTTTCGATCGTTGTCGAACATAAATTTGAATGTAAGATTACGGGCAAATAAGTAAATGTCTTTAATAGCCTGATAAATGTTAATGTGTTGTGTGGGACAGAAACCCAAACCAAGCTGTAACACTGCAATTTGATCATCATCTAGTATAGTAGGCGTGAGATTAATAATATTAAACGTGTTAATATTGGTGTCGTGTGTGTTTAGTTTTGGGGTGTTTGTGTCACAAAGCCATTCAGGCTTGTTTGTTTTTTCTGTTTGGTTGTTGGTGTGGTCGGTAAGTGTAAAAAACCGTCATCATTAGATGAAGCTTGTGTTTTTTGTGTAAGGATCTGTTGTAGTGCTGGTGTCAAATCACTTATATTTGGGGTCAAACCTGTTCGTGCCGTTTGCGTGCGTTTTTTATCATTGGATTCACCCGAAGAGTGCCCACCACCATGGCGTGTGCGCTTTTGTGCTTTAGTGCGAGAAGTTTGTGGATTATATTATATAGAACCTATTTGATGCCCCCCCTCCCCCCCTTTTCTCGTTGGATCCATATTATTGTCTTTTGACTCCATTAGATTCTTGCTCCTCTTTTGTGTTTTTTCCCCTTTCTCTTCCCTCCCCCTTCCCCTCCCCCTCCCCCTTTCCCCATCTTTTCTTCTTCCCTTTATGGCTTTTTCTCATACACCAACCCCTCAGGGTACTTATTTTGTCGGCCATAGTCGTTTTTTTTCTGTTGAGAGGTATTTCCATAGACAGGCGGCTAATGGCAGTTTTCAATTAATATAGGTGTTTTTGCTATTACGTTGTGGGTGGCTACACAATGTGTTAATAAATGGAAAATTAACATTCTTGTATTGATATGCGCAAATAACTTTGTATATATATATATGTAACCATGTACACATTGGTATGCATTCCAATTTAGGCATCTGATCTCCCATTGGTGGCGTGGACAGTTCGGCGCGGGCTATTTCGGTTATCTGTGATGTCCCACGGGCGGGCAGGAGATGTACAGAGGTTCTTGATGTGCATTGATAACACACAGTCCCTTTGTCTACACGGAGTAATCCGCTTCCTTACGCCATTCCATCTGCACCCGTTCAGTGTTGCTCCTTGGCGTCCCAGGTTGCGTGGCAACCTACGGAGGGACGGCCCTTTGTGTTTTGACAGCTGTGCGCCGCGTCCACTGACGCGCGTGCGCTGTTGTACATCTGACTCCGTGACGTCACCGAGGCGCACGTCGCCTGTGTGTGACGGCGGAGTTGATGATCTATTTAAGACAGGTATGGTAGCCAGCTAGTGTGCAGACGATGGAGCTCCGATATATGGATCACTAAACGGTAATAACGCTTCAGCCTCTTTATCATCTACTATCTTTTTTACCTTGCACATTCTGAATACAGCCACGTACCCTCCCCCTTGGAGTTTAGGTATGGGCATTAAGCTGCACTTACTTAGCATTCTGTGACCATGTATGGACAGCATGTCTAGAACTAGCTTATCCAAGCCCCCTTTTGCTTATTTGCTACTTTCTTTTTTGAACACATTACAGAGCGGTACCGGCGGATTTGTAGACTGAAATGTGATGTCTCGCTTGATTTGCGATATTATTTCTGTGCCTCTCTGATCGCATATTCTTTCCACCCTTTCTCCATCGTCTGACCATCACACAAGCCCTGGCATAGAGTTTGGTAGGTTTTCATATACTCTATTGATGTCATTTTTGATGAGCATTTCCCCCTCCCCCTCCTGTCTATAAAGATTGGAGGTGCTTCAATTTATATCTCTAAATTTTTCAAACACCAATTTCTATTTATATTCAATGATCTGAACAATGTGACCAATATAATCTGCAGTATATATTTCTGCAGCCTTTGAATGAATACAATACTCTATATACCAGCATTCTCTATATCTTCCACTGTCTAGGCTTTTTTGCCATTTGGTCATCCTTGCCCGCCTGGGGGACAATTTTTGGTGACCGACGCCTATGCTCCGTTTGCCATTAACCATCAGTTCCACCACTGGAAGTATCACATATATGCCTTGGCCTACATGCCAGTGTAGATCATTCTTCTTGTATACTCATGTAAGTAAAATGTCTACCATGTGATCGAATAAATGACGTACCAGTGTCAGAAGTAGGAGGGGCTTATCGCCAACTGCTCCATACTTGACACACACCGATATTCGAAACAGCAAAACGAATATGTATATGTATACACGCTCTTATATATGTATGATAATCATGTATCTATTTTTGTCATTCTTTAGTGGCTTTTTTATCAAGTTACATCCCTTGTACCCCTGAAGAAGCGGTATTACCGCGAAACATGTCGGGTAGTGGTAATTGGACCGACTAGAGGGACACACACCAGTTCTGGCACCTCCAGACTGACTGTGACCTCTGACTAGTCCTATCCACAATCTCAAGGAAATTATCTCTGACGATATTTTATTAATTCTGTTGTTACTATGATGATGTTTCATGTTATCTTGTAACAGTAATGTCCTTGTATTTGTTTTTGTATTTTTTCTCATTCTATGTGATATAATAAAATTATATACTTTTTAATTACTTTTGTAGATACATCTCTCTTATTAGTTATACAACAAAGCATTGTAGAAAAGATCACACCATAGAAAATGGGGGAAAGGAGAAAATAAACCCGGATATGAAGGTGACATTTGTGTACGAGGAACACCTTAACAATTACCACCATTTTATTCTCCAGGGCCTCTGCTTTCAGAAAATTTATGTTTGGGGGTTTTATCTAATCTTCAGGGCCAAAATCTGCATTTTATCATGTGTGCAAAAATAATGCAAAAACAGCTCTGGTATTTATGTTCTTCAATGTGTACTGTACTCATAAATACATGGGTGTGATCTCAGGGATTTGTATGACCCCCATCCGACATAGGAAACTAAGGGGGGTCTATGCAAAAAATATATTGGGTGAGTGTGACAAGCATGTGTCCAGCCATGACAAATTCTGCCCATATTCTAATAAACACCGTGATTTCCTATAATCGTCAGCTCCAACTAGTGGCCATAATAAGGTATTAGTTCCTAAATACCTCAATCAGGAAAAATAGTTCAATACCGCATTATGGCCACTAGATGGACCCAATGATCATAGGAAATCACTGAATGAAATAAAATAAGACCAACATTTTTCATGCATGAATGAATGCTTGTCATATTTGGTCATCTATTTTATAAAAACTAAACATGTAAGTGAAGTGGTAACTATTGAGCCAATCACTTCATCAAACCACACATAACAGAAATTATTTAGAGAAAATCAAACAGTATAAATATTTTCCAACCAATAACCTCCACCCAGACAAGATATGTAGAAATATAAAGACAAGCGGTGTTACCTCTCGTGCCGCACTCCGCCAAGCCACCCAAACCCACACAGGAGCAAAGGAAAGAAGTTCTCACCTAGTTTATCTCCGAGTTCTCCTTCCCTCCTGTTGGGGGATGGGAGAAGGATGGAATGAAGACAGAGAGACACGCTTCGGGGTCACCACTGGTATGTAGAGCCTTGAAATGAAGGACTTCAACTTCAGAATTTCTGTCTTGTCTGTGTAAAGTTTACTGATAAAGATATATGGGATCTCACAGCTTCTAGCTCTGTAACCCGCTATATCATTATCAGTAACAGTCACACAGACAAGCAAGACATTTGGAAGGCGATTCCTTCATTTCACTGCTCTACTTACCACTCTACACCCCAAAATTTACTCAGCCAATGAAAAGCCAACACGGTACAACACTTCATCCATGTCTCTGATCATCTCTCATCTCCTTATCAATTGTTTCTTACATGATGAAGATCAGCCATGGAGTATATCTGAAGTGTATATCAGGGTGTGCTTCTTCCCCACATGTTCAGCAACATTCATATAGAAGACATTTCCCACACTCAAGGCACTCATACAGCTCGACAGTTGTGTGGGATCCCAGATGTACAGGAAGACAGGACTTCAGTGAGGAACAATTCCCTCACTCAGGACAGGAAAGCGGCTTCTCTCCCATGTGAGATCGCTGATGTTTGGAAAGAGAGGACTTATCTGAAAAACATTTCCCACATTCAGGACAAGAATACGGCTTCTCCCCAGTGTGAGATCTCTGATGTGTGTAAAGATGGGAGGTCTCTGAAAAACATTTCCTGCATTTAGGACAGGAATACGGCTTCTCCCCCGTGTGAGATCTCTGATGGCTGTTAAGATGAGACTTTACTGAAAAACATTTCCCGCACTCAGGACAGGAATATGGCTTTTCCCCCGTGTGAGATCTCTGATGTGTGTGAAGAAGAGATTGCCGTGAAAAACATTTTCCGCACTCAGGACAGGAATATGGCTTCTCCCCCGTGTGAGATCTCTGATGTGTGAGAAGATAAGACTTCCGTGAAAAACATTCCCCACACTCAGGGCATGAAAATGGCTTTTCCCCCGTGTGAGACCTCTGATGTTTGTAAAGATTGGACTTCTGTGAAAAACATTTCCCGCACTCAGGACAGGAAAACGGCTTCTCCCCTGTGTGAGATCTCTGATGTATGTAAAGATCAGACTTCTGTGAAAAAGATTTCCCACACTCAGGACAGGGAAAAGGTTTCTCACCTGTGTGAGATCTTTTATGCAAATTGAGACCATATTTAGAACAGAAACTTTTCCCGCACTCAGCACAAGAATATGGCTTCTCTACCCTGTGAGATCTTTTATGCTCATTAAGACGGGCTTTATTACGGAAACACTTCCCGCACTCAGTACAGGAAAACCTCTTATCTGTTGGAAAGCCGGCACCGTCCCTCACAGTCTGAGGTTCCTCAGGATAAGAGGAATACGATGGTCCGGCACTGTCCCTCACAGTCTGAGGTTCTTCAGGATAGGAGGAATACGATGGTGCGGCACTGTCCCTCACAGTCTGAGGTTCTTCAGGATAGGAGGAATACGATGGTGCGGCACTGTCCCTCACCGTATGAGGTTCCTCAGGATAAGAGGAATACGATGGTCCGGCACTGTCCCTCACAGTCTGAGGTTCCTCAGGATAAGAGGAATACGATGGTCCGGCACTGTCCCTCACAGTCTGAGGTTCCTCAGGATAAGTGGAATACGATGGTTCGGCACTGTCCCTCACAGTCTGAGGTTCCTTAGGATAAGAGGAATACGATGGTCCGGCGCTGTCCCTCACAGTCTGAGGTTCCTCAGGATAAGAGGAATACGATGGTCCATCTACACTGTGTGGTGCCGGATGGACATTTGAGGAAGCCGGGTTTTCTCCTGGACTATACTGTGTGATGTCCTCATCTTCTACTTTACAGTCTGGAGACAAAGTGAGACAATCCTCTGAGGTTTTCCTCATCTCCTGTCCATCTACTAAAATAGAAATACAAAGATTATTAATAGACCTCAGCAGATTGGTTCCCCTAAACCAGGACTCCGCCCACATCAGGCAGCTTTGTCTCTGAGGATCTTACAATTCCCCCCTCAAGGTAACTAGTAAATGGTAGAGGGTGACTAGGTGTCCCAGGAGCCACACATCAAGTCAAGACCTGCTGTATGATAGTAAATGGCAGTCTCAGTCTGGACCTACTGTAGGCCACACCTTGATGTGCGAGACACCTAGTCACTATCTACCAATATAAAATGTCCAGCTGGTAGAAAATGGGTTTAACAACAGAGAATCCATCATATTATGTGTGTATATAGCAGTGGGTAGAGGGGAGAGAGCAGAAGTCAGGACTATGTAATGTACAACATGGAGTATATCGTGCAGGGGTAAGGAGTATGTAATTTACAACATAGAGCATATAGTGCAGGGGTCAGGAGCATGTAATGTACAACATGGAGTATACAGAACAGGGGTCAGGAGCATGTAATGTGCAATATAGAGTTTACAGAGCAGGGGTCAGGAGTATGTAATGCACAACATAAAGTATATAGTGCAGGGGTCAGGACTCATAATATTGGTATTCAGTAACCAGTGCATTACATGTATTTGGTGTTAATGACCCACCTGTTCTGATCTCTGTAGGAGTGTCCTCCTCTATAAATGTCCCCGTTATTCCATCCCCCTCCATAGACTGCTGATCATCCCTCACATACCTCTCTTCTTCTTCTGATTTAACCTCAACTTTAGAATCTCTCAGGTTTCCACTCTGAATATATAATAAAAATGACATCAATTGTAACAATGCAGATAATGTACAGATCCTAATGATACTATCAGTGATTGTTCCTCATCTACCTGATGATGGGGAGGGATGGTGTGACCTTCCTGTGTGGAATCCCGGGAATACAGAGGACGGGGAAATCTCTCTGGTGGGTTCCCATTACTGCATCCATCTGTAGGAAACACACAAACTGACTGAATACATTGTTTCTATGTGTTTATCAGATGATGGGGGATCTAGGTGGAGCCTCCGTACTGCTCTCTCCTTTACAATAAAGTCTCCTCTTACCCGGTGATGTGAGGGGCGGATGGTTCTCCATCATGACGTCCTTGTAGAGATCCTTGTGTCCTTCTAAATACTCCCACTCCTCCATGGAGAAATAGACAGTGACATCCTGACACCTTATAGGAACCTGACACACACAATGATACAGTCACCATCCAGACACATCCCTTGTCTGTTACTGGATAATGTCCCAGAATTCCCAGCACCGCTCACCTCTCCTGTCAGCAGATTGACCATCATGGTGGTCAGTTCCAGGATCTTCTGCTCTTTGTTCCTCTCAGGTATAGGAGAACGAGGTGAAGGCACCATGGTGGGGATTTGAGTCCTGCTCCATCCCCCTGAGATTGGTTCTCCACTAGACTTCTTCACTACAACACAATCCTACAGATCAGGAGAAAGATAAACAAATAGAAATCATCTGACTTCATCTACATGTCACAATAAGAACATGGTCTATTGATCAGACTAGACAAGTGAGATGTTGTGTGACCTCCCAGAATCCTCCTCACCTCTCTGGTCAGGTCTGTGTTTTATTAATAGAGATAAGAGGGATGTCATGTGACCTCCCAGAATCCTCCTCACCTCTCCAATCAGTAGGTAGATGATCTCCAGGCTGAGCCTTAATAACCTCTCAGTCATGTGACTCCGATCCTCCTCCATCCTCATTTGTGTGGTCATGTGATCTATACGGGTTTCTCTGTAGACAGATAATGAAGAATTAGCTGGACTGCATTGGTTGGACAATATTGGGATGGGAATATAAGGGGTTAAAGGCGGGTTGCCCGTAGTGGCAATTGGAACATGTAGATTGGGTTACTTAGGAGGATCTTTTTATAAAGAGTGGTCACAGGTTCTCTGAGACCATCAAGACCAATGCAGAGCCCATAGCCCTTGATGGGACAGGAGGAGAGACAGTCCACTGCCAGATGGTAGGGCAGTAGAGGAAAGTGCCAGTATTGAGGGATCAGAGGATTGGATAAGTAAATTAGCTTTTTCTGGTTCCCTACACCAAAATGACCATGTAACCCTTGAAGTTGGGCTGCCCCTGTTATACGAGGGTTAAATGCTCAATTGGGGTTTTGGTCATTTTTTGTTTCCCCAGAGATGGGCTTTAAACAAAATATAATTTTCACACATGATAAAATCTACATTTTAAACTTGTAAAAACAAAGTTCCCTCCCACAAACACACACATACACAATTATGTCAACCGTTAAAATTGTGTGTCTAAACTCACTACCCAACATGGTGCAAAGACAACGCTGTAAAGGTCATTATTTTTGAGAAAAACAGGAATAATGGCCCCAGAATAATTGCTCTCGACCTAAGGTTAGAGGGGCGGATTCTAGCAATGGAGACGTAAGGACGCTCGCAGCTGGAGTTCCGTGATCCGGGTGGTGCTAGCAGCCGCACGCTGGACAGACATCCCTATACCCCACGCTAAGCAGCAGGCTGTGCTCTATTCTGAAGAGATTCACCACCCGGAAACGGCGGGAGTACGAAAGCCCGGGGGGTGGGGGGGCCAAGCAGTGAGTAGAGGCGGAGGTATATAGTAATACCGGGCGGATGAAAGAGGCTGAAACCGGAAGGGTACGGGGGCTGGCTACAGAGTGAAGGAGTAGGAGCTCCGTGATCAGAGTGGAGGTAGCAGCCACATCCCCCCTTCGGAGGAACAGGTGGACGAAGTAATTATGTGAGTAGGTGAACCAGACCGGAATATACCGCATATATGACTAATTCACCTAGCTCTGGAACAAAGCAAGCCGGGGCCAAAAGTTCAGACATCTCTACATATTTCCTAAGATGCCCAGTAGTTACACGAAGTAAAGTGGGATTGAAGGCATCCCAGAAGCGTCAGACTGTCACTACGCTTGAAACATTGCAAATGGCATCAAAGAGTAATACAATTAAACAAACCGCGGAAGTCATGGTGGAGAGAAATATGATTCAAGAGCAAGCGGGGGAAAAGTCAAGGGAAATTCTGCCACAAATCCAACAGTCATAGCTACCCTCAGCAACAGAGTGGAGAGACTTTGTAAAACTGATCCCTACAAAGCAAGACATGCAGGACATGGCATTAGCAATAGTAAGTGACATTAATATAGAAATCAATAGTATAAAACAAAAAATAGACCAGACTGAGGGTAGGGTGGCTAGAATGGAAGCAATATAAAGTGATATGGATGGCAGACTGGCGTATATGGAAGAATCACATGTATGGTTGGAAAAACAAATCGTTCTGTTGCAAATGCAGCAGGACGATATGGAAAATCGTAGCCGCAGGAATAATATAAGACTGCAGGGGCTACCAATGTCAATACAGGCTCCAGAGCTTAAAACTAAAGTCACGGGCATAAATATGGTACTGAAAAAACCTCATATGGAGAAAATTGAGTTCGATAGGATACATAGAGTTAAAATACAGTGACGGATAGACAAGGAGTTAATCCCCGATGTCCTGATAAGGATCCACCTTTATTCAATTAAAGAGGATATACTCAGAGCTGCCTGGTCTAATGGCCCGATTGATTTTGAAGGAGCCAAAATAACTTTATTACCAGACCTGTCACGGAGTACCCTGAGGATGAGGGCATCAATTAAACCCTTATTGGAGATTATTAAGAGCGTGGGAGCTACGTACTATTGGGGACATCCCTTCCATCTGAAGGTGATGAGAAATAACAATGTATTCATATTGAAATGGCCTGACCAGCTCCCGGAGTTATTTGCCTTTTTAGACACTTCCCCAATACCAGTGAGTGATTGGGTAGACATTCTGAGGAATCAGAGCACAGGTATCAGAATAGAGGTACTCACCGAGGCCGAGATGCCGAGAGCGGTTCGCTGTTGCGACTAAGCGCACTCCGCCCCTCTGGAGGTGATACAGAGGGTGGATGGCACAAAGAGGCACAAGCTACCAGCAGGCAGGTAGAGCTTGTGTGGAGGTCCTGTAGAACTGAAGCAGAGACTGATCAGGATCCAGCAGAAGAAGTCCGGAGCAGGCTGAGGGTCAAACACAGGTAAGCAGACAATCCAGGTCACAGGCTGAGGGTCAAGGCACTGGAGATAGGAGACGAGACTAGGTCACAAGCAGAAGGTCAAGGCACAGGAGACTAAAGGTAAATCCGGGTCGCAGGCAGAGGGTCAAACACAGGCAAGCAAAAGCAAAGTCCGTAAAACAAGCCAAGGTCGGGTCCAGGAGAAGAGCAGAGTAGGTCAGGGTCAATCCGGGTCACAGCAGGTAAATGATCACACAGGAACTCAGGTACAGGAAGCTGAAAGACAAACCAGCAATTCCTCTGAGCACTTGCTCAGCTTTTATAGGCAGCCAGGAAGTCATGTGGAAGTCATGTGGTGCTTGTCATGTGATGACCAGTCTGTAGCTGAAGGTTTCTCTGACAGTGCCCCCCCCCCCAGAGGGGCGGCCTCTGGACGCCCAAACTGGACATCAACTCCGGGTGATTCACATGAAAAGCTCAGATCAAGCGAGGGGCGTGTATGTTTCTTGAGGGTTCCCAAGAGTTGTTTTCAGGTGGGTACCCCTACCACTTGATTAGGTATTGGAGAAGTCTACCCCTGTTCCTGCAGTTCAGTATGGCTTCAACCTCAAATTCATTTTCTCCATCCACCTGGACCGGTGGAGGAGGCGGCTCCTCTCCTCCCGGGAAGGGGCTAGGAATCACTGGTTTTAGTAAGGATGCATGAAAAACAGAATGAATCCTGTAAGAGCTGGGTAAGGCCAATTCAAAGGCCACAGGGTTAACCATCCTCTTGATTTTGAACGGCCCTATGAACTTTGGGCCCAACTTCCGTGAGGGAAAAGGTAATCTGAGGTTAGCTGAAGATAACCAAACTTCCTCACCGACCTTGAAAACCGGGTTCTCCTTCCTTCCCCTGTTGTAGTACTTCTTATAGTCATCCTGGGCCTTTTGCATGGTTTCCTGAATCCTTTCAAAGTTCTGTTGGATGGAGGCTATGCGATCTTGGACAGCAGGAACAGATAATTCGGGGGTAGCGTTTGGAAGGAAAGAAGGGTGAAACCCAAAGTTAGACCAGAAGGGCGTTTGGTTGGTGGGTGAATGAACTGAATTATTATACGCAAACTCCGCGTAGGGTAGCAGAGAGGACCAGTCATCCTGGGAGCCAGAAGATAAACAGCGGAGATACTGCTCCACAGTTTGGTTCGTTCTCTCTGTCTGGCCATTGCTTTGAGGGTGGTACGCAAAGGAGAGACAGACCTTTATTTGTAGTGCTTTACAAAGTTCTTTCCAAAATTTGGAGGTGAATTGAACCCCTCTGTCAGAAACAACACTGTCGGGTACTCCATGTAGCCTTATTATTTCTTTGATAAAAATGTTAGCTGTCTCCAAAGCAGCTATGGGCAAGAAGTGTGCCATTTTGGAAAGGCGGTCGACAACTACCAGAATGGAGGTGAAACCTTCCGAGGGAGGAAGATCAACAATGAAGTCCATAGAAACTTCAGCCCATGGGCGTTCTGGAATGGGTAAAGGCCTAAGTAATCCCCAAGATTTGGTGTTAGCCACTTTACTGCGCTGGCAAGAAATACAAGAGAGAACATACTTTTTACAGTCCTGCCTCCAACCAGGCCACCAAAAAGAACAGGCAACCAATTCTAAAGTCTTTTGAGTCCCAAAGTAGCCAGCCAGTTTATGGTCATGAAGCAACTTTAACGTCATGGGTCTAGCCTCCGGTGGGACAAAAATTCTTCCTTGGGACCAGAACAAGTCATCTAGTTTCTCCAAGGAGGATATTTCTGGGTCAGTACAATGGCTGGATGCCAACTTGATGGTGGTCATAAGATCAGTGTCTGTGAGCAGAAGGAAGTTTTGTGGAGATAAGATGGTGCTAGGTTCCGTTGACTGGGGAGATTCAGGGAACATCCGGGAGAGTGCGTCTGCTTTCCCATTCTTGAGGCCAGGTCTATAAGAGATATGAAAGTTGAACCTAGAAAAGAAGAGGGCCCACCGGGCTTGCCTGGGTCTTAAGCGTTTGGCTGTCCTGAGGTATTCTAGGTTTTTATGATCGGTGAAGATCATGATGGAATGGGAAGCACCCTCCAACAGATATCTCCACTCCTCCAGAGCGAACTTGATGGCCAACAGCTCCCGGTCTCCCACATCATAATTCCTTTCCGGGGAACTTAGTTTCCGAGATGCGAAAGCTACAGGATGGAGGAGAGCCTTGGGGCCCTGTCTCTGGGAGAGGATGGCTCCAGTGGCAGTTTCCGAGGCGTCTACCTCCAACACAAATGGCAGGGCTGGATCCGGATGCCGTAGGATTGGTGCAGAGGTGAACAGAGCTTTGAGCTTGGTAAAAGCTTCCTGGGCCTCTTGGGACCACTGAAAACTACTGTGTTGGCGGGTTAGTTGGGTGATGGGTGCAACAATGGATGAGAAGCCAACGATAAACCTCCGGTAAAAATTAGCGAATCTGATAAACCGCTGTACCCCCTTTTTGTCTACTGGAGCCGGCCACTCCTGAATTGCCTTGACCTTCTTTGGATCCCTTGCGACCCCGTTGGTAGAAATGATAAAGCCTAGGAATTGCACAACAGATTTTTCGAATTCGCATTTCTCTGCTTTAAGGTACAATTTGTGTCTCCTGAGAATTGCAAGGACTGTCTTTACATGAACCTGGTGTAGCTCAATGGTGGCAGAAAAAATAAGAATGTCGTCCAGGTAAACAACTAGGAAATTGTCCAGATATTCTCGAAAAATGTCGTTTACCAGGTGCTGAAATGTGGCCGGGGCGTTACACAACCCAAAGGGCATTACCAAATATTCATAATGTCCAAACCTGGACCTGAAGGCAGTCTTCCATTCGTCTCCAGGCCTGATTCGGATGAGGTTATAGGCACCTCGCAGATCCAACTTAGAGAATATTCGGGCAGACCGGAAACGCTGAAACAACTCTGGGATAAGTGGAAGAGGATAGCGATTTTTTTTATCATTATTTTGTTCAGTTCTCTATAGTCTATGCATGGTCTTAGGGAACCATCTTTCTTTTCCACAAAGAAGATGCCGGCTCCGGCCGGTGAAGATGATGGACGAATGAAACCCTTATCCAAGTTCTCATAAATATACGTCTTAAGAGCCGCTAGTTCAGTCTCTGATAGTGGAAAGATGTGGCCAAAGGGTATTTTGGAACCAGGTAGCAAATCAATGGGGCAGTCGTAAGACCGATGGAGGTGGTAGGCAATCAGCTTTTTGTTTATCAAAGACATCTCTAAATTCAAGATATACCGGAGGGACGTGCTGGAGATTGTCAGGTCTAGGTGCTACGGTTAAACAGGCGGGTGGAGCTGGAGGAAGGCAATGCTGGGAACAGTAGGGAGAGGAGACTTTCTTCTTGTTCCAATTGATGTCAGGTTCATGTGCCTGTAGCCAGGGGAGCACCAAAATGATGGGGAACATGGGGGAGAAGATGATGTCAAAGCTTAGAAGCTCCTGGTGGCCGGAGTCCGTGGTGACAAGGATGGGCCTTGTCTGTTGTGTGACAAATCCAGAGCGAGGGAGAGACCCATCAGCCAAGTAGACTTGGAGGCCTTGTTCTTTGGTTTGCAGTGGAATGTGTAGTTTTTGGGTCAGTGAAGTGTCTAGGAATCAATAATTGCTGGTAGATGAACTTCCTTTTCCATTAGCTGTAAGGAGACAGAGAGGGTGACATAAGTCTGGGATAAACCAGGGTTTTGAAAGTTCATGAAAAACTGCGAGCGTGACTTACTGGGTCTCATGGGGCAGGTACGCAGAAAATGTCCAGTTCCCCCACAGCACAGACAGAGATTGGCCTGTCGCCGTCATTGCTTCTCTTCAGGGGCAAGAGGAGCACGGACCAATCCAAGCTGCATGGGCTCAGCCTCTGGAGCAGAGGTGACAGGAGTCACTGGAAAGGATGGGTGAACGGGAGAAGGTTTAGGGAGCATCCAACTAGGTCAAGGACCCTGGGAGCGATCAGAGCGCCACTCGCGCATGCGCCTGTCTAGCTTGGTAGCGGATTGGATTAAATCCTCCAAAGTGGCAGGGGTTTCAATCCTGACCAACTCATCTTTCAAAGCTTCTGACAGCCCCTGGCGGTACTGGTATTTTAGAGCGGGTTCATTCCACCCTGTGTCAGCTGACCATTTTCGAAATTCAGCAGTGTAGTCCTCCACTGGTCTCTTTCCTTGAGACAGGGAGTGTAGCACGGCTTCTGCAGTAGCGGTGCATTGGGGGTAGTCATATAGTTGAGACATACTTTCAAAGAAAAGGTCCAAAGAATTCAGAAGAGAGCTCCTCTGTTCCATCAGGCTGTGGGCCCAGGCCTGCGGCTCTTCGGTCAACAGGGAGATGACAAATCCCACCTTAACTACTTCGGACGAAAAAGTCCTGGGCTGAAGGGCTAAGTACAAGGAGCAGGCATTTTTGAAGGCCCGGAACTTTTTGCGATCGCCTGAAAAACGCTCCGGTGTGGGAACCCTGGGCTCAGGGGTAGCCATGATCACGGTGGGGCTTGATGCAGCTTGAGAAGAGGAGGCTCCACTGGTGGGTGCAGGGGCTGCGGCTGTTGATGCAGGTGACCCTGAAAGTTGCTGGAGACGACCGTCAATCTGGGCATAGCCTTCCTGCAGTTTCTGGACTGTATCAGTGAGGGTTGTGACCTGCTGGCACAGGATCTCAAGAGGAGAACGCGCTCTGTCAGCCTCTGACATGGCTGGTTTGTACTATCAGAATAGAGGTACTCACCAAGGCCGAGATGCCGAGAGCGGTTCGCTGTTGCGACTAAGCGCACTCCACCCCTCTGGAGGTGATACAGAGGGTGGATGGCACAAAGAGGCACAAGCTACCAGCAGGCAGGTAGAGCTTGTGTGGAGGTCCTGTAGAACTGAAGCAGAGACTGATCAGGATCCAGCAGAAGAAGTCCGGAGCAGGCTGAGGGTCAAACACAGGTAAGCAGACAATCCAGGTCACAGGCTGAGGGTCAAGGCACTGGAGATAGGAGACGAGACTAGGTCACAAGCAGAAGGTCAAGGCACAGGAGACTGAAGGTAAATCCGGGTCGCAGGCAGAGGGTCAAACACAGGTAAGCAAAAGCAAAGTCCGTAAAACAAGCCAAGGTCGGGTCCAGGAGAAGAGCAGAGTAGGTCAGGGTCAATCTGTGTCACAGCAGGTAAATGATCACACAGGAAACAGGAACTCAGGTACAGGAAGCTGAAAGACAAACCAGCAATTCCTCTGAGCACTTGCTCAGCTTTTATAGGCAGCCAGGAAGTCATGTGGAAGTCATGTGGTGCTTGTCATGTGATGACCAGTCTGCAGCTGAAGGTTTCTCTGACAACAGGGATGTATAATCCCAAACAACCCGCAGGATTTAGAAGAGGACAAGAAAGGCCTCGGTGAGAGGTCAACATGAATATTGTACAGGACACATAGGCCCACTCAAGGATTCGATTTTTTTTTTATTTTTTTTTTATCCTCCCTTAGCTTAGCTATGTGTTGGAAAGAGGAAGGGATGATTTTTTTCTTTTTGCTGCTCCTTCTTTTTTGCTTCTTTGCTCCCTCAGCCCCGTGGGGGCTTTCGTGGACAGAAAATATACTTGTGGAGGGTGAGGAGGGGAGGTTGGGGAAAAGGCCGGATATGTATACGATTTTTGATTTAGGTGGGGTCCCTGACCCTCCTTATCTATCCGTAGGTAGAGCTATTGGTGTGATATAAGTGATGTAGAGGGCCCCCCTTCTTTTTTTTTTTTTTTTCCTCCCCCAATGGGGTATAAGCCAGCTGATTTTCTTTTGCCTTAATTAGGCCGCCTGCACACAATGTTGAGGTGGGTTTGCCTTTTTTTTTTTTTTTTTCCTTCACATCATAACTTTATTACACCAAAAAAAAAAAAGGAAAAATATATTTTTTGGGGGTCTTTTTTTTTTTTTTGGAACACTAAAGGAATAAGGTATATCTGTTTGAGAATTAGGGACATGGGGGAGTAGAATTGGCTTGCTCCCTTCTTTCCCTTTTATGTTTTTTAGAGGTTAGGGTTTTTTTTTGTGTGTGGAGTTTTTGTCACATATGATCACTGGGGATTGAAGTATTCGCTATGCAATGTGTGTTTTTGCTTTTGGGGTTGTGGCTTGATAAATTTTCCCCTTCTTCTTCTTTTTTTTTCCACGTGTTTTTGTGTGTTTTTTTTTTTTTTTGGATATATTATGTTTTTTATTATTATGAATAATTCCTTAGTGTCTCCTTCGGAGACAAGAAACACGGTGAAAGGTTGATTCCAGCTAAACGAGCTGGTCTGAATGTAAAGCACAATGCAATGATGGGGAAGGAGGTAAGGGGTAGGGGGGGTCTAAGGGAATAGGAGCGGTCGGGGTGGAGAGTCAGGGTCAGGGGAGGAGAGGGTAGAGTGGGGAGGGGGGAGAGGGAAGGGAGGAGAGAATTATATGAGGAAAAGGAAGGGAAGGAGTAGAGGAAGGAGGACAGAGAGGGTTTTTTTTTTTTTTGTGTGTCCCTTTCTACTTCGCAATATTTTCACATGACTTAGTAGGAATGGAATAGGGAGGGGAGGTAAGAAAAGAAGTAAGATAAGTTAAGGACAAGAGAAGATAGAGCGGGATGGGAGGATGAGAATAGTGGAGAAGGGAGAATATAGGAAAATGGAAAACGAGGCTGCCCTCCACAGGATCACGGCTCCATATAGGTAGCTTTTTTCTATCATTATCAACCTGAGAGTAGTGACCTGGATTGAAAGTGTGGTTGTTATATGTATATAGGAAATTCATTTGAAAATTTTTGTGTCTGTCACGTCTTCTTGCTAACTAAAGCCCCTCAATAGGTAGCGCCTGGGTGCGCTGGGTTAGAATAACCGTTAGAGAGGGGGAGGGAGGGAAGTGTGTGGGTCCCCCCCCCCTTATAATTTTAATTTAAATTTTTTATTTGTCTCCCTTGGTACTGAGGGGGGAGGGAGGGTCGAGATCCATAGTGATGGCACCGACTAGGGGAGAGGTGCAAAAGAAGACATTAGGATGTAAATTTATAACTTATAATGTGAGAGGACTATCTACGCCGCAGAAGCGTAAGAGACTACTGGGTGATCTTAAAAGAGATGCTACGCATGTAGCATTTATTCAGGAGACATACTTCAGGAAAGATGCATTACCAAAGTTTGGAAACAGGGACTATCCGTGGTCGTACCATTCTACATCGCCTATATCCAAGCCAAAGGGGGTGAGTATATTAATCTCCGGCTCTTTGACTTGGAGTCTGAAAGAAGAACTAGCAGACCCACTAGGGAGATATCTCTTGGTAAAAGGGAAAATAGGACGAGCAGAGGTAACCCTCCTGAATGTTTATTTTCCCAATTCAGATCATTTAGCATTTCTTCAGAAACTAGTACCAATTGTGATGGAATTCCGTGAGGGACATCTTGTAATGGGAGGGGATTTTAATTATGCTGCAGAACCGCTAATAGACACCTCAAAGAAAAGGTCAAGCATTTCATATGCAAAACTAAGAAAGATGCAACGAGAGATTTCTCTTCTGGGGTTGGTAGACCCGTGGAGAACAATGCACCCAGCAGAGAGAAACTACACGTACTATTCGTCAATACATGACACATATAGTCGGATTGACAGAATCATGGTGACATAAGCAGATCTGCCATTGGTGACAGCTTCAGATATAGGGGATTTCTCAATCTCAGACCATTTTCCAGTATCTGTGTCTATACAGTGGGAGTCTAAGACTCAGAGACCAATGTCTTGGCGAATAAATGAGGCAGTGTTACAATCTGCAGAAGATGTAGGAGTGATAGAGGAGGCCTTAGATCATTACTTTAAGGAAAACACTTCAGAGCCCATTGCACCCTCAGTTATCTGGGAAGCGCATAAGTGCGTAATAAGGGGGGTACTAATTAAACTGGGTTCACAACGGAAAAGAGAAAGAGAAGCTAAAATCAGGGAATATTTGAGTAAGATAGAACAGCTGAGTAGGCTACATAAAAATACACTCGCAGAGATACACCTGGCACCCCTTACACAGGTAAGGGAGGAATTAAATTGTTTCAAAAGACTATGCGGAGTATGATGTGGGCAAAAAGGCACTTTTATGAATATTCCAACAAACCAGGGGCACTACTAGCTAGAGCAATCAGGGGACCGAATAGAAGAACTCAGATAACATGTATAAGGGACATGAGGGGAGGGGCGGTAAACACATCTGCAGATATAGCAGAGGAGTTCCGTTCCTACTTCCATTCCCTATATAACCTGCCGGAAGTGGGGGGAGGGAGATCTAATGTGAAAAAAAGGGAACAGATAGACAAGTACTTACGAGAATCAGGTATGAAGACATTATCAGAGGAACAAGCACTCACATTAGAGGACAAGATTTCGGGAGAAGAGATATCGATTGCACTCGCACAATCCAGATCACATAAAGCGCCTGGCCCGGACGGCCTTACTTTAACGTACTACCAGAAATTCTGGGAGCGATTAAAAAAGCCCTTATTATTACACTTTAATGAAATTGGAAAGGGGGAAAATTTCCCCCCGGACTTGCTGAGGGCACATATAACCCTAATCCATAAAGAGGGGAAAGATCCCCTTCTATGTGCCAACTATCGGCCTATATCGCTGATAAATGTGGACACTAAACTGTACTCGAGAATTCTGGCAAATCGTATCTTACCGTATATAAAGGAACTGGTACACTATGACCAAGTGGGATTTGTACCGTCCCGGGAAGCCCGGGACAATACAATCCTAACAATTGATTTGATACATCGGGCAAGAATAACACAGAAGAAATTAGTTCTTCTAGCTGCAGATGCGGAGAAAGATTTTGACAGGGTGGCGTGGGATTTTATCCACGCCACCCTGTCATATATAGGGCTGGGTCCGCAAATGAGACAGTATATTATGGCTCTGTATAATTCACCCACAGCAGCGGTGCGAGTAAATGAGTGGAGGTCAGATTATTTTACAATAAATAACGGCACCCGGCAAGGGTGCCCATTGTCCCCACTTATTTTTGTCTTGTGTTTGGAGTCATTGCTGTGTAGGGTGCGGAGCGCTCCGGATATAGCGGGAGTACAAATTGGAGGGGAACAGCACAAAGTAGCCGCATTTGCGGATGATCTGTTATTTTTTGCAACTAATCCAAGCATAATGCTCCAGAGTATCTTAGAGGCTTTGCGGGTATATAGCAATCTTTCAAATTACAAGATAAACTTAACTAAATCAGAGGCACTTAACATCTCGTTATCCACCCAAGAAGAGAAGTTATTACGATTATCATTTCCGTTTCAATGGGCTACAGATAAACTAAAGTATCTAGGGATATAGATAACATCGGACCCTTTAGAATTGTATAGAAAGAATTATCTACCCCTAATAGAAAAGATTAGGACAGATCTTAGAGCATGGCAATTATTAGCATTCACATGGTTCGGTAGATGTAGCGTACTCAAGATGAATGTGCTACCCCGAATCTTGTATATTATGCAAGCAATCCCGATTGAGGTTCCATTAGCATTTTTTCAAACAATAAAGGGTCTATTCCCTTCCTACATATGGGGAAATAAGGCCCCCCGAATCAGGATGCAGACAATGTTTCTCCCTAAAGCTAGAGGGGGCATTGGGGTGCCAGATATTCTAAAATATTACAGAGCTATACATCTAGGTAGGGTGACAGATTGGCACTGTAGTAGAATGTCTAAACGATGGGTGAATGTGAAGATTGAGGAAGCGGGGCAGATGTCCCCTCCAGATCCCTGGTCAGTGTATGAAGCAAAAAATGAGATTTATAAACATCCGACAGTGGGCGCAACACTAAAAGAGACAAGAAGAATCCAGAGGCATTGGAGGATAGCTCCAGATCCGTCACCAATGATATCACTAGTAGGAAACCCAGACTTTCCTTCAGGATGTGTAAATGGCAGAGTAAGGAAGCTGGCGCAGGAGGGTAGATCACGTATCTATGAGATTTGGAAAAATGGCCCTATACCCTCTAGCGAGGAGATCAGGGAGGCAATAGATGGTCTACTAGATTATTTTAGTGCCTATCAAATACACCATTTCCTTAAGGCAGTGCAGCAAAAGGGGTATGTACCACGAGAGTTGACGTATTTTGAAAATATGTGCAGAACAGGTGAAAATACTGGCCATTTGATCTCGGTATTTTATGCACAATTAACAGAAGAAATAGAAGAACAGCATCTGCGGTTTATACAAAAATGGGAACAGGAATTAAATGTGTCATGGACCAGAGAACAAGTCAATAAAATCTTAGGACTGGTCCATAAATCCTCAATGGACAGCAAAATTCAAGAAACAGGATACAAAATATTGACTAGATGGTATAGAGTTCCAGCAGTATTGCATAAAATAGATGAAACGATATCGGACAAATGTTGGCGATGTAGAGTGGAAAAAGGAAATATGCTGCATATATTCTGGGAATGCAAAGCGGTTCACCCTTTCTGGGAAAAGGTAGCAGTAGCCATTAAACAAATGACTAGCGTGGAGATAGCGTGTGCCTTGTTACATTTGACAAAAAGCTCAGCGAGGAGTTATAGGAAATCCCTGGTCCTGCGATTACTCAACGCGGCAAAAGCATGCATACCCTTTTTTTGGAAACAGGAGGCGACACCAAGAATCGAGGTTTGGACTGCGAAAGTCAATGAGATTTTTAAAATAGAAGAGCTTTCAGCCATGCTGGGAAATACGGAGGAACAGGTGAGGAGTAGATGGAGGCCCTGGGTTCAGTATCTGGAGATGAATTAGGCAGAGGGCGTCATGGAGAGGAAGTAGAAATGGTTGGGTCGAGGTGTAACTATATATTATAGGTTAGGAGACAATTATAAAAGGGGGCTAAGGAAAGGTAAAGGGGTGCCTTATTGTGGAGCTCGAGCATTCCTTCCCCTTCTAGGAGGTATCAAGGGAGATTCTCCCCTCCCCCCCGGGTTTTTTTTTTTCCCTCTTCCCTTTTTTATTGTCCCCGGGGTTTGTTTATATTGAGTTATGATTTGTTTGGTGAATTGATGGGAGCTGAGGAAATACAGCTGAGTGACATGACATATTGGTATGTTTTTGAAATTATTGTAGAAGCTAGTTGTGTTGGATGATGTTATGTAATTGTATGGAATATATGTATTAAAATTGAAAAAACCTAATAAAGATATAAATTAAAAAAAAAAAAAAAAAAAAAAAAATATTTGCTCTCACTCTACTGTGCGGCCAATACCTCCCTTTGCGACAGCGTAATATAAATGACAGGTCCTCTTTAAGGAGACATTAGGGGTCTATTAGACCTCCAACGTCACCTATGGACCCCAGTGAAGCTGATGGAAGTACAGATCAGGATCAACCAGCTTCTTCACTGACCACAGTGACCCGGAAATGATGGCACTGAACCTGGAAGTGATGAAATGCTTGTCTCTTCTGGATTCATTTTCTGGAGAGGAGAGACCCTCCACTCCATCCACCATGCCGATCCTGGGCCTACAGGAGGGGCAGGCACATGGTTAATGTAGTGAGGCATGGGGATATTTGTATCTTCAGAGGAAGGGTGTGAAATTGTGAATTTCAGGAGAACCCAAATCCGAATCTCATCCCACATTACAAGAGAGAGACTACTAAGGTGAGAAGGTGATTGGTGGGAAAGGAGAGAATTTTCCGACCCCATAAGTGGGGAAATGTTCTGCCCCTGAAGGGGTTAATCTAGGTTTCCACACTATATATGTGTGTACCATCATCTGCTGAAGATAAAAGAGTCACAGTGACTATGGAGGAAGAGGACGGACATGAGGGGGGGGGGGGTTACTGGGTGTAAATAGAAAATAAGATCTTATTACCTCCTCTGCTGCCTCTTCCAGCAACGTTTCTTCTCTACTTCCTCCCAACTCACCTCTCACCCGGAACTTCCTGTGTGTACCTGACATCACTTCCTGTCCATACCTGACATCACTTCCTGTCTTCCATAGAGACTTCCTGTCTGAGTAGAAGTGAGATCACCACCTTGTGGAGCTCAGAGGAACGCAGCCCAGAGAAACATCTGGTAGTGTGAACACGGCCTTGTGCTGTGTGTATGTACTGTATATTCTTATGGCGCTTTTCCACTGCATGGAACCGTACCGGTTCGGCACGCTTTTGTGCTTTTCCACTGCTGGTACCGCATGGTATAGGGTCGGAACGGTTCGGTACGATATAGGTTTGCTTTTCCACTGCATGGAACCGAACGGTACGGTACGGCTCTGAAAAAACAGTACCTACTTGATTGTGGTTCCAACAGGTACCAAACTGGTCCCATATCCCACAATCCTTTGCATGCAGTCACTACTAGCCACTGATTGGTCAGAGAATCCCACCCACCCCGTTGTTATCCCACCCACTTAACTTAGTACTACTTTAGTGGAAAAGCAAACCTATACCGTACCGTACCGAACCGTTCCGACACTATACCATGCGGTACCAGCAGTGGAAAAGCAAACCGGGCCAAGCAGGGCCGAGTAGAGCCGAGCCGGTACGAGCCGGTACTTGCAGTGGAAAAGTGCCATTATAGATGGGTCATCTCCACTTCCACCAAGGGGGAGAGAAATATATTACTGCCTATTACCATCACACGCTCACCCTTTCCTGGCCAGGCAGGCTGCATGCTCGGATTAACAGTTTGGTATTTATTTCTTGGTTGACCTCACACAGTTGTTGTTTTTGTTTTTTGCTTTAAGGACCCCTTTTAAAACATCTACTAGATTCAGAGTCTGGAATGTAATTTTGAGGGACTCAAAATTTGGGGGTGTGAAAGAAAAAAATAATTACCACTCTCCGACCTCCCTATAGCAGTTTTATTGCTACAGGGCGGCCGCGCTGCTCAGAACCACGTATATAAACGTGATCCTGCACTTCCAGGGAGCGTGCGCAAGTGCTGATCGTTCGGTACACAGGCAGAATGGCAATCCGTCTATGTAAACAAGGAAGATTGCTGGTTTGTCAGTAGGGAAGGCATGGATCCTGTGTTCCTGCAAAGCAGAGGCACTGATCCATGCCTTCCCCTAGTAAATTCACCTCCCCCAATACACAAACACTGGCTAGGCACACATGTAACCCTTTGATTGCCCCTGATGATAACCCCTTCCCACAAGGTGTCATTAGTACAGTGACGGTGCATATTTTTTTTAGCACAGATGACTGTATTGGTGTCACTGGTTCCCACAAAGTGTCAGTTAGGGCCTAATTCAGTGTACGTATGGAGTAGAGCTGCTCACTTCTCCAGAAATAACTCCAGCCTAAACTCATTGCATCCTAATTAGGTAAGTGGCTGGAGTTAAACCTTCAACTAGGTGCTTTAGTGAATTCGGAGTTGGAGTTAACTTAGGCTGAATTTGAGTTTGGAGTTAACCAAATTCCCTTTGTGTTTTTCATAAAAGGAAATTTGTCTATTCTGAATCACTATTACACAGCAATGTCATCTATTATGGTTTATTTTAATTTTAAAGTATAGTTATGTATTGTTAGCTCAATTCTCGTCAGGAGGCAATCACGATGATATTACAGCCCTTCAGTTGCTAACTTCCCCCAATAGATAATGGATTTCCCCTCCAACCAGCTGGGAGTTATGACGACACATCGTACTCAAACTTCGTGTAGTCACAACTAACTTTATTGAATGTGAAGCTCATATTTAAAGCATATTTGTTGAGCAGGAAAATACTGCTCCAAACCGGTTTTACAGTTCATCAGTCGAATTACATATCAGACAGAACAATACATGAAAGGGCCTTTGCTTTTGCCATGCATCTGTATGTCAATCTAAGGCGTTCCCGAATCTGAATGTGTGTCCTATGACAGTCGCCCTGTCTGCATTTCGTTGTCATGTGTTAATGTAAGCAATTGTCAATTGTTTATGGGTTTGTCCGTAATTTCCATGCGCAGACTTAACTTTGTCAAGTGTCCCAATGAATGAATGAACAGGTGTTTACATGTCGTCTAAATGCAAAACATAGCTGTCTGCTGACCAAGGTGGATGAATGGCTGTCAGTGCCAGCTCGTTAATATGTAAATGCAAGGGCCTACACTTCATCACAGAATGGGCACAAACCGAAATATATATCTGAAAAATCATAAGGCATATTAATACAACCTTTCAACCCAACCTTTGATCCCAGCTTATTCATAACGGTGGGATCACTTAGAGTCTCTGAATAGCACAAAACAGGTGACATTATTCCAAGGTGTATGTAGGCTGGTGACTTGGTTGTGTGCACATAGGGATATAACTTCTTAGAATTCTATTAAATCAAAACAGACATGATCAATGGGGAGGGCCATAGCTTGCAAGAGTCCATGGTCTGAAAAATCCAACTCCATTGTTATGGAGATAAAGTCACTACAAATAGACCATGGCAGCACATACCACCTGTTGACGATGGCATGTGATTTTTCATCATGTCCTAAGGCCTTTTCCAGGAAAGGGCAAAAAATAAACCTCCCGTTTTTTTTTAATGAGAGGAAAAAAATTCCCTTTCAACCCTCGTTCAGAGCGGTCAGACCAAGTCCCTGGTGGCTATAACGAAAAAACAATGTCCTTTGTGTCCAATCGGCTTGACTTCGACTGTAAAAGTGGAGACATGAATGTCTCGTGTCTCTCTCCTTTCCTTGGGTGAGCAAGGGCAAAATGAGGAGAGGTTCTCGGGTGGTGAGCACATGTTGCAAGTAACCAGACAGTGGCTCAGCTTGCTACAAAGCGTACCACTGTCGCACGAATGCGACATCTTCCAGGAGTAGAGGTGTCCGCTGGCATTGTACCAATGCGTCTGTCTAGATCCAGCTGGAATTCGTCTGGTGCTTGTCGTCACAATCTCCAATGATTCGGCTGGTGCTCGTCACAATCTCCGGTAAGTTGTCGTGGGGTCCAGGGGTGGGGCTTCCGTCTGTCGCGATGCGTGGATCCAAGCCGGGGAGTCGTCTGTCAGTACCGCTGTTCTGGTCACTGCTTGAACTATTGCAAGGGGTCCGTAGGATCGGTCTAGCGACGTCAGCTTATGGAGGGGCCTTCACCAGGATTCTGTCACCAGGCTTGAATGAGTGGGTTGGTGCACCTGTTGGCAAAGGAAACGAGAGCGAGAGATCACCATAATCACTGTTTAACTTTCCTATTAATTAATTTTGCCACATTTTCCTCTTGCAAAATCTCTAGATATGAGAATAAATGGACTCATGGGGTTGAGACGGGTCTGAAGTCATTCTGACTTTAGCAAGAATAGCAGGTAAGTACAGAGACAAAAATACAAGTTTTACAAGAATGGCAGGAGTATTTTGCGCCACTGGGCTTCTGGCCTATAGACAGGCAGCAAAAAATAAATGCTAGTGAAGCTACTCGCAGTACTGAGGTTTAGGGCCTACAGGAAGGCAGGTAACAGGAAGGTTACTTAATGGCACTGTTTTGGGAGAACACAGCATGTCTACACATGCAACAATGGTGGGGGCCCTTGGAGGGGTTGAACTGCCTTGTATTCCTCCAAAGGTGGAAATGGGTTAAATTGCAGTCCTATGACTCACCCAAGCAGGAAGCTACCTAGAACTGAGTATCCCTTGCATGGCTAAGATGCTGTGATCACTGAACAACAGGGAGTGAAATTCAAGCTGTCTTGTGTACATGGACACATAGAGACACACAAAACAGCTAGAAGTCAGTACTCATGCAGACATAAATCTATAAGTGATTGCACAGTTTGCTTGGTGACACCTGAACAGGAAATTGAAACCCAAATAGCCTTGGAGACACAAAATCTGACTTCAAGGACCATTCATATGCAAAACCTGGGCAGTGAGTCACTTTTTGGATGAAAAGAGATCAACTAATTGAATTCACCGCAGGAGGTTACCTTTAAAATTTTATCAGAGTAGCAACGCTGGCATAAATTCATTTTAATTCTTAGCATACTATCAATAATCCAACCACTTCCATCCTATTTTTTTTTTTTTTTTTTTTTGAATGACAGCTTTCTCTTCTACTATTTAACAATACAGATTTCACATACTGCACATCTGATAACGTGCTGTGACATATAAATGACAATCAGTTCACTAGTTTCCAGAGTTACATATGGTATATGTACACAAATCTGTAAAATTTCATTTGTATTCAAGATCATAATATAAGAGTAGTACTTCAGTATCTGCCTGAGCACATTATCCCATACCAATAATCTTGTCAAGAGAAAAGGTAGTAAAAGCATAAGTGCATAAATTCAAAAATTAGTGTTTAGCACCAGAATACAAAAGTATGTACCAATATACCAAAGGAAAACTCTAAAAAAAAAAGACCAGAGATGCTTAATTATCTAAAGCATAGCACCTCATTTATGCCAGAGCTCATATATGTCAAATTAGAACACATCAAATATCTGACACCCAATAAATAAAAACTTTCTAACACCCATAAAAATAGTCTAATCAATCAGGAAAAAATCTATTTGGAAACAATACTCCCATATGATTGGTTGTTGTTGAAGGCTGTGCTTGGTCGTTCTGAAAATCTCAAATTTCACTTATCTGAGGAATAAGCATCAGAAAGGTTTAGTAACAAAACATTTTACTTTTCCTCCTAAAAATAAACCAACGGTTAGAGGAATTGAGCATACAGTAAGCATATCAAACATTTTCCTTCCTAACAGTGCACTTTTCTAATACCAAAAATTGTTGACGTCAAATTAATTATTACCACGTGGATTTCTATATTTTTTTTGTTATTATTATGGTATACCATAAACTTAAAGAAAAAAATTATTATTGTTCACCATGGTTGAAAAAAAAAACGAGCAGCTCAAAATATTAGTAATTTCACATTTGAAATACAAGAACCCATACGTCACCCATTCTTCAGCAATTCGGAACATTCCTTAAAACTTGTTTTCTCTACAAGGCAAAACTGATCGTTAATTTGTATGACAATACAGCTGTTTACAGTCCCTTTGCAGTTACCTGTGTCACAGACCGAAAGAGGTGGGGGGGGGGAGGGGGGGTTTGTTTGCTAAAAAGGCACTTAGAAAATATATATTTTTTTAAAAAGGCCAGTGAAGAAAGAAAAGTTGGTGACACAAAACCTTAATGATGAAAGTTCAAAATTGCTTACGATTTTTTTAAGGATAGAGATACAATTTTTAGTCCTTAAGGTCACACTTTACACACCAAATATATATTTCCTTGCTTCTAAAAGCTGCCATGACCAGCATAGTATGGCAAAATCACATCACTTTTAAAACATAAGTAATAACCACAAAACAAATTATTATGCAACCAACATTCATTCAATGTTATGAAATGCTTTGTTGATACAGCAGCACCTATAGGGACAGTGTTAAAACGAACACAACATAACGATTCATGGATCTAAGGTTGCCCATACACGATACAATTTTCATACAATCTTCCTAAACGTACATTTCATCATTTTCTCGGAATTCTCCTTACCTTGAAAATTTCCCATTATCTTAAGCTCAGAATACAACGTGAGATCAGCTGAGTTTGAAGTTTTTATATCTATGGGTAGTGACATCAGTGTTTATACTTTATTGGAAAAACCTAGTTTCCCAATTTATGTGGTTTGCTGCGCCTAAATAATCAGATTTATACATATCCAACTCATGGTCTGCTGATTAACTATCCTTGGTGGGCAAGACTATACCTTCAAACTCAGCTTAATATCACATACAATCTCCACATACATCTATACAATGGCATGCAATCTTATATAACGACTAAATACACTTAAGTGTCTATACAAATATATACAAGGTTTTTGGAGGGGGAATCCACCATCACACACAGTACTGCTTTGTAACCGGGTTCCAAACCCCATTTTATCTTTGGCGCTTCAGACGCGCTGGAGTACCAGACCCCATCTTTGGGAATTTCAGATTCCCGGGAGTTGCTAAAATTAGCGGTTAACTGGGTACCGTTTATCTGCTCTGACAGTATAGGGTAGTAATAATAATAATAGAAAATATGATTACTTACCCCATACTGTTTTTGGCAGATCTCACTTTCTGACACCAAAACTGTTAGCTCAATTCCCGTCAGGAGGCAATCACGATGATATTACAGCCCTTCAGTTGCTAACCCCCCCAATCGATAATGGATTTCCCCTCCAACCAGCTGGGAGTTATGACGACACATCGTACTCAAACTTCGTGCAGTCACAACTAACTTTATTGAATGTGAAGCTCCTATTTAAAGCATATTTGTTGAGCAGGAAAAGACTGCTCCAAACCGGTTTTACAGTTCATCAGTCGAATTACATATCAGACAGAACAATACCTGAAAGGGCCTTGCATTTGTGTCAATGTGAGGTGTTCCCGTATAATAATTTGTGTCTGAGGTGGTGTTTGTGGACAAGGGCTGTTCCTCCTCTACTCAGCTGTCAAGTGTTAATGCAAGCAATTGTCAAATGTGTTTAGGTGTTGTCCCTAATTTCCATGCGCAGACTTAACTTTGTCAAGTGTCCCAATGAATGAATGAACAGGTGTTTACATGTCGTCTAAATGCAAAACATAGCTGTCTGCTGACCAAGGTGGATGAATGGCTGTCAGTGCCAGCTCGTTAATATGTAAATGCAAGGGCCTACACTTCATCACAGAATGGGCACAAACCGAAATATATCTAAAAAATCATAAGGCATATTAATACAACCTTTCAGACTCTTAAAGACTTTTATATTATATGTTCATATATCCATATTCAGTATGGCAGTCTAGAGTCCCCTCTTAATCCTTGAATATACTTTCAAAATAATACGTTTTAGGATTTCAGTCTGAGTCTGTTTGTTATGTTGTCTTTATTATGAATATGTGTCAAGTATAACATGAAATGTTCTTCCACAAATGATAAGATTCCCGGAAAGAGATGTTTATGAAAACAAGCCCCTTATTACCGTAAAATGTAAAAAGCCCCCAATCAATCATTTTTAATTGTCAGACTAACTTTTCACTCAACGTCATTATATTGTCAGGATGACCGTATGTGTAATTAGACTGTATTATGAAATCTTGTGCAATATTGTGAAACTTTGTATAGTCTGTAACTTGGGCTTGTGCCCATTTATGTATTATAAAAAGTCTGTAACAAATTTAATCTGTGTCACACATCCATTGAAGGATGGTGTGAACCGCTGTATGGCGTATATTCTGAGTAAACATATGGAGACGAATGCAAACCTTATTGGCGTAGATTATTTCATGGCTCAAGCTTAACATGAATTTAACACTAGCAGCTTGCATGGTAATTTGTCGCTTTCGGGAGATCTTTGCTCCACAGAGTATTTTTTCTTTTTTGGTTTGTCCGTCACTTCGGTCAGTTCCTGACCTTTAGGCTGTGAGGAAGTACAAAGATCACAGAAGCCAAGGCAGAAGGGAAGCCTGAGAAAAAGGAAAGCGAGAGAAAGGGGGAGGGGGGAGAGAGAGAAAGAGGGAGTCAGCAAAGGGGACCTCAGACTACTCTCCCCCTATTAAAACGTACCCCCATAAAGATATAGATAAAAATGGGAGAGCAGGCCATCAGGACAGTGTTCCCATTCATCCCCCTTCCTCCTTACCGTATGAGAGCTGGGGATAGGCTCCGCAGCCTCTGGTAGTCTGGTCTGGTCCTCTGCCATTGAAACGTCCTGGAGGGGGGTCACTTCTGGAGTCTGAAGTGAAAAACCGCTGCTGCTGTGTTCAGGGCTTGTTTTTATTTTCCAATTTCACGCAAGAAATGCGTAGGCCTCGCCCTCGGTTAGGGTAAGGGCGCCTGCCCTAGTCGTGCTGTGTTTTGCCCAAACCTAAGATGGCCGACCGTCCACTTCCAGTGGCGGCGCCATCTTAGTGACCTCACATCTGGTCCGGCGTTCCTATACAGATAGATGCCGCGGACGGGGTGCCCTGACAACAGCATGGAGCGGGAGAAGAGAGAGAAACCCGTCACCCCCTTCTGCCACGCGAGCCCGCCTGGAGGCTTGGAGGAATGGCAGCAGACTGTGGGAATTCCACTGGCGCCCCAGTAGGTGTCCTCATGGCTCTTCTCCCATCCCCAGCTTAGTCTAAAGAGGGGATGGAAGGCACAAAGGGAAATACCTCTCTTTGGAACCCCCTCACTTCCAACTACCGGATTACACTTACCTTTCTAGCAGTGGGAGTTTGTACGGGTTCCAGGATACTGGGGTTTTTTTTCCACTCTTTTCACCCCCCCTCCCTCCTTTACCCCGGAGCCTGTGACTGACTGCCTCGTCAGCTGTAACACGGGGGGGGGTGAAGGAGGTACCCAGGGATGTCTGCCATGGGTAAAATACCTATTTCCAGGCCTAAAATAACAAAACTGGGGAATTATCCTCTTGGTGCCGGTGTTTGCAGGGCGCAGGAAACACAAGAACTGAGGGGGCAGCCTAGGGCGGCCTGTTTTAAACTTGTGTGCTTGTGTTTCCTGCAGGAGGTGGAGTCTATCTCTCATGTGACCGTCCTGGAGGATTACTGGGGAAATACGCCCCTTCCTAACCAATGACACCACAATGCTTCTAATCAACTCCCTGGTAATCTCCCACCTTGACTACTGCAACTCCCTCCTCATTGGTTTACCTTTACATAGGCTATCCCCCCTTCAGTCCATCATGAATGCTGCCGACAGGCTCATCCACCTTACCAACCACTCTGTGTCTGCTACTCCTCTCTGCCAATCCCTACATTGGTTGCCACTCATCCAACTAATTAAATTCAAAATACTAACAAAAACTTCAAAGACACCCACAACTCCACCCCCAGCCATATCACTAACCTGGTCTCTAATTACCAACCAAAATAATTTGCTTCTTTCCTCCTAAGGCCTCCTGCTCTCTAGCGCCCTTGTCACCTCATCCCATGCTCACCTCCAGGACTTCTCCAGAGCCTCTCTGATCCTCTGGAACTCCCTACCCCAATCTGTCTGGCTATCTCCTTCTCTGTCCACTTTTAGCCCATCCCTGAAAACTCATCTCTTCAGAGAAGCCTATCTTGCCCACACCTAACAACTGTACATTTATTTTCTCCATCCCCCACAGGTATTACCTTTTGTATCACTTGACCCTCCCTCTTATATTGTAAGCCCTAATGAGCAGGACCCTCTGATTCCTCCTGTATTGTGTGCACTCACATTGTAAAGTGCTGCGCAAACTGTTTTGGCACCATATACAATGCCTTACTAAAGTATTCGGCCCCCTTGAACTTTTCGACCTTTTGCCACATTTCAGGCTTCAAACATAAAGATATAAAACTGTAATGTTTTGTGAAGAATTAACAACAAGTGGGACACAATCATGAAGTGGAACTAAATTTATTGGATATTTCAAACTTTGTTAACAAATAAAAAACAGAAAAATTGGGCGTGCAAAATTATTCAGCCCCTTTACTTTCAGTGCAGCAAACTCTCTCCAGAAGTTTAGTGAGGATCTCTGAATGATCCAATGTTGACCTAAATGACTAATGATGATAAATAGAATACACCTGTGTGTAATCAAGTCTCCGTTTAAATGCGCCTGCACTGTGATAGTCTCAGAGGTCCATGTAAAACACGCAGAGAGCATCATGAAGAACAAGGAACACACCAGGCAGGTCCGAGATACTGTTGTGGAGAAGTTTAAAGCTGGATTTGGATACAAAAAGATTTCCTAAGCTTTAAACATCCCAAGGAGCACTGTGCAAGCGATAATATTGAAATGGAAGGAGTATCAGACCACTGCAAATCTACGAAGACCTGGCCGTCCTTCTAAACTTTCAGCTCATACAAGGAGAAAACTGATCAGAGATGCAGCCAAGAGGCCCATGATCACTCTGGATGAACTGCAGAGATCTACAGCTGAGGTGGAAGACTCTGTCCACAGGACAACAATCAGTCGTATACTGCACAAATCGGCCTTTATGGAAGAGTGGCAAGAAGAAAGCCATTTCTTAAAGATATCCATAAAAAGTGTCGTTTAAAGTTTGCCACAAGCCACCTGGGAGACACACCAAACATGTGGAAGAAGGTGCTCTGGTCAGATGAAACCAAAATAAAACTTTGTGGCAACAATGCAAAACGTTATGTTTGGTGTAAAAGCAACACAGCTCATCACCCTGAACACACCATCCCCACTGTCAAACATGGTGGTGGCAGCATCATGGTTTGGGCCTGATTTTCTTCAGCAGGGACTTGGAAGATGGTTAAAATTGATGGGAAGGTGGATGGAGCCAAATACAGGACCATTCTGGAAGAAAACCTGATGGAGTCTCAAAAGACCTGAGACTGGGACGGAGATTTGTCTTCCAACAAGACAATGATCCAAAACATAAAGCAAAATCTACAATGGAATGGTTCACAAATAAACATATCCAGGTGTTATAATGGCCAAGTCAAAGTCCAGACCTGTTCAAATCCAATCGAGAATCTGTGGAAAGAAGTGAAAACTGCTGTTCACAAACGCTCTCCATCCAATCTCACTGAGTTCGAGCTGTTTTGCAAGGAGGAAAGGGCAAAAATTTCAGTCTCTCCATGTGCAAAACTGATAGAGACATACCCCAAGCGACTTACAGCTGTAATCGCAGCAAAAGGTGGCGCTACAAAGTATTAACTTAAGGGGGCTGAATAATTTTGCACGCCCAATTTTTCCGTTTTTTATTTGTTAAAAAAGTTTGAAATATCCAATAAATTTCGTTCCACTTCATGATTGTGTCCCACTTGTTGTTGATTCTTCACAAAAAATTACAGTTTTAGATCTTTAAGTTTGAAGCCTGAAATGTGGCAAAAGGTCGCAAAGTTCAAGGGGGCCGAATACTTTCGCAAGGCACTGTATATTGTGAGGGGAATTCTCCAAACTCTGGTGCAAATAGGAACCCTGATGTAAGGGGGCGTTTGTCATCAGAGCCCCTTTGATCAGAGTTGCCAGTGTACTCCTCTTAAATCAGGGTGCACAGAGCTCCTTTTCATCAGAGTTTCCCATTACAGTATAAAGGGGAACTCTGTGGATTCTGATGAAGGGGCTTATACAGGTTCTGAGTCTCATCCTCCCGGCAGTGCTGCTGTCTGGGATGGAAGAATGGTGGGGGGGGGGGGCACAAAAATGCTCCTTCGCCTATGTACACAAAAATCCTGGCGCCGGCCCTGCTCCTGGGCCCAACTGAGGACATTTAGGGCCTTAAGATTGAAGATGTGGTGGATGTCTCCTTTTGTTTGGCAACTGTGGACAGAGAAGAACTCCTGGAATTGTTATAGCCTCAGACCTGAAAATGCAGTTAACATACAGGTACGTGATTCTGTGCAGAACGTCCGCCCTGCCGCAGTACATGTACGTGGGGTGGTCAAAAAAAACAGAAGTCGCCCTGATAAAGAGAGAGACTATGACCTGGTGGATTGCATGCAGAACTCCTTGGCCCATCTGAGGACATTTAGCGCCTCCTGTGCCCAGCTGAGGACATTTAAGGCCTTAAGATCAAAGATGTGGTGGATATGTCCTTTTGGTTTTGGAACTGTGATCAGAGTAGAACTTCTGGAACTCTTCTGGCCCCAGACCTGGAAATACAGATGACGTACAGGTAGGTGATTCTGTCCAGAACAGCCGCCCTGCTGCAGTACATGTATGTGGGTGGTCAAAACAAAAAGTATCCCTGATAAAGAGAGAGGCTATAACCTGGTGTATTGTATGCGGAACTCCTGAGCCCAGCTGAGGACATTTAGGGCCTTAAGATTGAAGATATGGTGGATATCTCCTTTTGGTTTGGGAACTATGGACAGAGAAGAACTCCTGGAACTCTTCTGGCCTTAGCTCAGTGAGATAGAGTTTGGAAGACTAATGTCATAGACAGGTTGCCAAAAAGTTTAGGTCTTTAGAAAGGGCCTCCAATGGCTGTCAATGTGGTGCCTTCTCCACTCTCCATCTCACTAATAAAACCCCAATGGATGACTCTCTATGAACTGATCACATTCCAATCACCGATCATCTAATCATTGGTAAAAAAGAAGACTCGGCACAGAATATTGTACGAAGAGTTTTTATTGTACAAGATCAGAATAAGCGATTACCACACAGTAATGATATGAATAAAATAAAGCTTAAATCTTTTATAATAGAGTTAACAAATGTGTCAAATGTATTAATAATCATACATTGGTTGGACCAATAAAAAGCCGGCTACTTCAATAAATCAAAAAGGAGCAACAACATGAAGCAACCAATAAAAAAGGTTCACCAATGGAAGATAAAGGGTTAACATAAGGGCTCCCAGCTGCCTGCCAACCCCACAGTGGGTCAGAGGGCGATGTGGGTGTAAACCAACCCCGAGTGGACTGTGGTGGTTTCACATTTGTTTATGGACTAAACAGTTCCACCCGTTACAATCCAGCATCCATTTCCCGTAGTACCAGCAGGGGGCGTACTCTGATGTTTCATTATATTTCCTTTATTTTTACACTTTCCTGCACTCTGTACATGAAAATGGAGCCTCTAATATAAAAGTGTGAATTCTTTTCTGTTTGAAGCGTACATAAGGAGTGAAACATTTCCCGCACTCTGAACATGAAATAGGACGCTCACCCGTATGAACTTTCTGGTTTCTAAGAAATAAACCTTTGTTTGGAAAACATTTCCCACACTCGTAACATTAAAAAGGACGCTCACCTGTGTGTATTCTCTGATGGCTAAGAAGGTTTACTTTCTGACTAAAACATTTCCCGCACTCTGAACATGAATAGGGAAGCTCACCTGTGTGTATTCTCTGATGCCTAAGAAGGTTTACTTTCTGATTAAAACATTTCCCACACTCTGAACATGAATAGGGACGCTCACCTGTGTGTGTTCTCTGATGGATAAGTAGGTTTCTTTTACTATTAAAACATTTCCCGCACTCTGAACATGAATAAGGACGCTCACCTGTGTGTATTCTCTGATGTCTAAGAAGGTTTCTTTTTTCCTTAAAAAATTTCCCGCACTCTGAACATGAATAGGGAAGCTCACCTGTTTGTATTCTCTGATGGATAAGTAGGTTTCCTTTATTTTTAAAACATTTCCCGCACTCTGAACATGAATAGGGAAGCTCACCTGTGTGTATTCTCTGATGGCTAAGTAGGTTTCCTTTATTATTAAAACATTTTCCGCACTCTGAACATGAATAGGGAAGCTCACCTGTGTGTATTCTCTGATGGCTAAGAAGGTTTTCTTTACGATTAAAACATTTCCCGCACTCTGAACATGAATAGGGTCGCTCCCCTGTGTGTATTGTCTGATGGATAAGAAGGTTTCCTTTATGATTAAAACATTTCCCGCACTCTGAACATGAATAGGTACGCTCACCTGTGTGTATTCTCTGATGGCTAAGAAGGTTTCCTTTATGATTAAAACATTTCCCGCACTCTGAACATGAATAGGGATGCTCCCCTGTGTGTATTCTCTGGTGCCTAAAAAGGTCTGCTTTCTGACTAAAACATTTCCCGCACTCTGAACATGAATAGGGACGCTCCCCTGTGTGAATTATCTGGTGCTGAAGAAGGTGTGCTTTGTAACTAAAACATTTCCCGCACTCAGAACATGAATAGGGATGCTCCCCTGTGTGTATTCTCTGATGGCTAAGAAGGTTTCCTTTGTGAGTGAAACATTTGCCACACTCAGAACATGAAAAAGGTTGCTCCCCTGTGTGAATTCTCTGGTGCTGAAGAAGGTTTCCTTTTTGACTAAAACATTTCCCGCACACTGAACATGAAAAAGGTCGCTCCCCTGTGTGAATTCTCTGGTGCCTAAGAAGGTTTCCTTTCTGACTAAAACATTTCCCGCACTCTGAACATGAGAATGAATTCTCTCCTGTATGGTATAAAGAAGATTCCCTGAGATGAGATGGTTTCCCGCACCCGGCGGCACTGTCAGATATTCGAGGACTATGTGAAGTATCAGGAGATTCCAATGATCTCCTCCAATGGTGAGGTCTGTCATGTATATTATGAGGAAGGGGATTTACTTCTGGAGAAGATGCCATGTCATTATCTTCTGTAGTCACATCTTCCTCCGATGTCCTTCTATTCCCACCACAGAGTCCGTCTGTCAGAAGACAAGAAAAATTACCAAGAGTTTTCCACACTCATATACACTGCTCAACACTTTATAATCAGAGTATAGCATCAAGTCAGGGAAACTCCTGGGATATTCATCTGCTCATCTGGAGGCCACTGACATTTTCCTACTCATCTTTTCTGAGTGTTTGTCCCTAGTTTTGCATTTGGCTGGGGTCAGTGTCACTACTGGTAGCATGAGGCCATACCTGGACCCTATAGAGGTTGCACAGGCAGTCCAACTCCTCCAGGATGGCACATCAATACCTTCCATTGCCAGAAGGTTTGCTGTGTCTCCCAGCACAGTCTCAGGAGCATGGAGGAGATTCCAGGAGACCGGCAGTTACTCTAGGAGAGCTGGACAGGGCCGTAGAAGGTCCTTAACCCATCAGCAGGACCGGTATCTGCTCCTTTGTGCAAGGAGGAACAGGATGAGCACTGCCAGAGCCCTACAAAATGACCTCCAGCAGGACACTGGTGTGAATGTCTCTGACCAAACAATCAGAAACAGACTTCATGAGGGTGGCCTGAGGGCCCAACGTCCTCTAGTGGGCCCTGTGCTCGCTGCCCGGCACTGTGGAGCTCAATTGGCATTTGCCATTGAACACCAGATATGGAAGGTCCACCGCTGGCACCCTGTGCTTTTCACAGATGAGAGCAGGTTCACCCTGAGCACATGTGACAGACGTGAAAGGGTCTGGAGAAGTCGTGGAGAACATTATGCTGCCAGTAACATGGGCTGGAGCACTCCAATAAATACGCCCCGTTGCATGATGTTGGGGAAACCAGTCAGGGACCGGCATTGCTGGAGCAGAGCGACGCCCCTAGCTGCCAGGGGAAGAACTCCTCCAGTGGGGGTGGGAGCAAGGGAAAGGAAAGACAGGTTCTGGTGGTAGGGGACTCAATTATTAGAAGGACAGAGAGGGCAATCTGTCACAAAGACCGTGAGCGCCGAACTGTCTGTTGTTTACCGGGCGCTCGGGTTCGGCACATCAGGGATTGGGTGGACAGATTACTGGGCGGGGCTGGGGAAGACCCAGCTGTCATGGTACACGTGGGTACCAATGACAAAGGCAGAGGGAGATGAAGAGTCCTAAACAATTTCAGGGACTTAGGAGCTAAGTTGAGGAGTAGGACCTCCAAGGTAGTATTTTCAGAAATACTACTTGTACCTCGAGCCACACCAGAGAGGCAGTGGGAGATTAGGGAAGTAAACAAGTGGCTGAGGAGCTGGTGTAGTAAGGAGGGTTTCGGGTTCCTGGATAACTGGGCTGACTTCTCAGTCGGCCACCGTCTCTTTAGTAGGGACGGATTGCACCTAAATGGGGAGGGTGCAACCGTACTGGGTGAGAGGATAGCCAAAAAGTTAGAGGGGCTTTTAAACTAGGGGATGAGGGGAGGGTACAGATGTAGAATTAGCCAGTGGGGAGCAAGATTCAGAGGGCACAAATGGGGACAATAGTGGTAGGGTGTTCAGAGTTCCTAAATCCCAGGTGGGTATGGGGAAAAATCACAAGAGCAGCCTAATAAGGATACATCAAATAAGGATATAGTATCCAACCGGTCAAAATTACGAGGTTTGTATACCAATGCTAGAAGCCTGGCCAACAAGATGGGAGAGCTGGAGCTACTGATGTTTGAGGAGGACTTAGATTTTGTGAGGATTTCAGAGACTTGGTTTGACAACTCTCATGATTGGCTGGCGACCATTCAGGGGTATTCCCTTTATCGCAGAGATAGAGAAGGTAAAAAAGGGGGAGGGGTATTTCTGTATATTAAGAACAGTGTACAGGTAAATATGAGGGACCATATTAATAATGGAGCTATGGATGAGGTAGAATCCCTATGGGTAGAACTTCAAAGGGATGGCACTATGGGGAAAGTAATATTGGGCGTATGCTATAGGCCTCCCAACCAGAGGGAGGAGGGGGAGGTGGACCTCCTTTCATAGATTTGAATGGCAGCAAGAATGGGAAATGTAATTATAATGGGGGACTTTAATTATCCAGATATAGACTGGGCAGAAGGAACCGCGCATTCATCCGAGGCTCGGCAGTTCCTAAATGTTTTGCAGGACAATTTCATGGGTCACATGGTGAATGCACCGACAAGAAACAATGCAGTACTTGACCTACTGATTACCAACAATACAGACCTGATCACGGATATAGAAATACGGGGCAACTCGGGAAACAGTGACCATAGGTCAATTAGTTTCAGTATTAATCATAGTAATAGGAAACACAAGGGTAATATAAGGACACTGAATTTCAAAAGAGCCAATTTCCCTAAACTGCGCTCTTTGCTAGAAAATATCAAATGGGATAGAACCCTGGGAACAAAGAACATGGAGGAAAAATGGGAGTGCTTCAAGAGCATACTAAACAAAGGGATTGGCCAGTGCATTCCAAAAGGGAATACATTTAAAAGAGCTAAAATAAACCCAGGGTGGCTAAACTCCAACATAAAAATGCATATTAATACTAAAGAAAAGGCCTTCAAAAAAGGCTGAGGGGTCATTGGCAGCATTCCAACATTACAAAGACTGAAAAAAGAAATGTAAAGGCAAAATCAAAGCGGAAGAGATTAAAAAAAAAAAAAAAAAACCCCAAGAAATTCTTTAAGTATATAAATAGTAAGAAAGCGAGACCAGAACACATTGGCCCCATAAAAGACAACGAAGGGAATCTGGCCACAGAGGACAGTGAGAAAGCGGAAGTGCTAAATAATTTCTTCTCTTCAGTCTTCACAAAAGAATCGGGGGGCTACACTAACCCAGCTTGTAATGATAAATTAAATAATACACCTCAGGAAGTACCGCCATGGCTAACAGAAGATAGACTTAGAGCTAAACTAGAGAAACTTAACATAAATAAATCACCGGGACCGGATGGCTTGCACCCGAGGGTACTTAAAGAGCTCAGCCAGGTGATAGCCAGACCATTATTCTTGATCTTTAAGGATAGTTTACAGACGGGAATTGTGCCAGCTGATTGGAAAAGGGCCAACGTGGTACCGATATTTAAAAAAGGGCCGAGATATATCCCGGGTAACTACAGACCGGTCAGCCTAACATCAGTAGTCTGCAAGATTTTGGAGGGCATGTTAAGGGACCACATACAAGACTTTAGTAATGAAAACGGTATTAGTAGTAAACCAGTCCATACCAGTATAGATCCTAACGCATTACCCAGTCTATACCAGTAAAAATCCTAACACATTACCCAGTCTATACCAGTATAGATCCTAACGCATTACCCAGTCCATGCCAGCATAAATCCTAACACATTACCCAGTCCATACCAGTATAAATATCCAGCATGATATTTTTCCCCATTGAGATCTGATGTGTTTTCAAAGTGTTCCTTTCATTCTTTGGAGCAGTGTATGTTGGTCGAGCATTTCAAAGTTTAAAAGAGATCTGTGGTGGAACTGGGTGCAATCACAACACCAAACTATGACAACTAACCAGATCAATGATACCACCCAACCAAACATCACTAAGTAAGCTTTAACCCATTCTTGCATAATTACCCGAGCTGATATCTGGAGAAGGTTCTTCCTCTTTAACTGTGTCCATCATCCCAACCTCCTCTGTAAAATGCTGATCACCCCTCAAATACGTCTTTTCCTTTATAACCCCAATTTGTACATTTATCAGATCTTCATCCTAAACAAACAAAATGGCAGAAATAATATTAAATACAAAAAAAAAATAAAATAATAATAATAGAAGAATGATATCTCTTAGGGCTTGGGATCACTTTCCTACATTCTCATCTACCTGATGATGGTGGGGGATGGGGTGATCTTCCTGTGTGGAATCCCGGGAATACAGAGAATGGGGACATCTCTCTGGTGGGTTCTCATTACTGGATCCATCTGTAGGAAACACACACACTGACTGAATACATTGTTTCTATGTGTTTATCAGATGATGGGGGATCTAGGTGGAGCCTCCGTACTGCTCTCTCCTTTACAATAAAGTCTCCTCTTACCCGGTGATGTGAGGGGCGGCTGATTCTCCATCATGACGTCTTTGTAGAAGTGGATCTACAGATCCTCAAACATAAATCCATATACCCAAAAAGTGTTTGTATTTAGTGGCCATCACTCACCTGTGCTGATGTCTGGAGAAGATTCCTCCTCTTTAACTTTGTCCATCATCCTAACCTCTTTCCTGAACTGCTGATCACCCCTCACATACGTCTCTTCTTCCTCTTTAACCTCATCTTTTATATCTATCAGATTTTCATTCTAAACAAACAAAATAGCAGGGAATGGTTGCTTTAAAATGTGAGCACAAATAACCTTATACCTAAAAGTGGAATATATTTTCATACAGTCAGATCACTTTTATGATCTCAATATCCATCTTCACCTACCTGATGATGGTGAGGGATGGTGTGACCTTCCTGTGTGGAATCCCGGGAATACAGAGAATGGGGACATCTCTCTGGTGGGTTCCCATTACTGGATCCATCTGTAGGAAACACACACACTGACTGAATACATTGTTTCTATGTGTTTATCAGATGATGGGGGATCTAGGTGGAGCCTCCGTACTGCTCTCTCCTTTACAATAAAGTCTCCTCTTACCCGGTGATGTGAGGGGCAGCTGATTCTCCATCATGACGTCCTTGTAGAGATCCTTGTGTCCTATGAATCTTCTGAGAATCCTCTGCACCTCTCTGGTCAGGTCTGTGCTTTATTAATAGAGATAAGAGCGATATCATGAGAGACGCAAAAGAAACCACGGTGGCAGCATTGGGTCTAAGTGAAAAGTGGATGACAGAAGTATCAAATATGGGGTGTGAGGAGTGGGGATCTACAATGTTGAATGAGGGAATGAGGAGTGGGAGACAACAGTGTCAGTGGGGGTTGTGGAATATAGGTGAGCAGTGTGGGAAGGGGGGTGAGGAGAGGGGAACAGCAGTGTTGGATGAGGGATGAGAAGTAGGGAACAGGGGTGATAGATGGGGGTAAGGAATGGGGGACAGCGGTGTTAGATGGGGGGGTGAGGAGTGGGGGACAGCGGTGTTAGATGGGGGTGAGGAATGGTGGATAGCAGTGATAGATGGGGGGGTGAGGAGTGGAGGACAGCGGTGTTAGATGGGGTGAGGAAAAGGGGGAAGCGGTGTTAGATGGCGGTGAGGAATGGGGGACAGCAGTGTTAGATGGGGGTGAGGAGTGGGGGCCCAGTGGGTGTTGGGGCAGAGGATGGGATTAATGTTAGTAGTGACAAGGTAGGAAACCTGCTGAATATTTCCAAAGGTGAGTGTCGGGGTCAACCCGAGCTCTGCCTCTTCCCCAGATAGATTATGAGTACCTCAGCTCTGCCTGGTGAGGGCGCTACAGGAGAGCTGGAGGTTTTGCTGCTCATCCTACTTATGTGATTTCACCGGGGGACTGCAATCTGATTCTCAGTGTTATGCGTTCCTCTGTTTCTGTTCCCTCGGCATAAAAACAGAAGGAGGACATTTTATTTATGTAATTAAACATTATATATAGAAAATAATATCTTATTACCTCCTCTGCTGCCACTTCCAGCTACGTCTCCTCTCTACTTTCTCCCAACTCGCCTCTGAAATTCCTTTTTATAGCTGACCTCACTTCCTTTCAGTATCTTACATCACTTCCTGTCTGTTCCTCATCATTTCCTGTCTGTGCGGTCCATCTGAGGGAAGTCAGTTCACCACCTTGTGGACCATATTGTAAGGTGACCAGATTTTTAAAATGAAAACTGGGGACATTTTTTTTTTTGGCAAATGGTAAACTATTTTATGAGCCTATTTCCTTGAAATGATCTATGCGGTGTATGTGGGATGTGTTTATGGAATGATTGTATGATATATATGTTATTTCTCACATTTCATCCATGAGAAAAAAAAAGATAAAGATACTTTTTAGAATTTTTGGGATAGGGCTACCAAATGTTAGGAAGATAAGAGGAAAAACTTGGAGGGGGGGATGGGGTGGCTAAATTCAAATCCAATCCGGGCAGGAGTGATGGTGTCACCCTCTCTGCAAAAGGTAAGAAATACTGCAGAGCTGCAATGTGCAAATAGTGGTGAAACACCCGATATATAATCATAATAAAATGTAAAATATGCACATTAATTGTACTATTTATTATGATTATATATGGGGGGGAGGGGGGTCACCACTATTTGCACATTGCAGCTCTGCGATATTTCTTACCTTTTGCAGAGAGGGTGACACCATCACTACTATATTGTAATACATTGGTTGATTTGCACAGGATATTCATTTATAGGTTTTACCAATATAAGTCCATTTGTAGAATTTTATAGTTGAAGTGTAGGGCAGTGCTGCATTTTTGTTTTTTATTGTTGCACGTTAGATGAGGGAACCGGCTAACAAGATTCTCTTATTGCTTTTGGGATTTTTTTTAGTTGCATGGTAGTTGTTTTACTTGATTTGTTATGTCCCCTGTGGACAGGTAACCAGTGGCCCTGCATATTGGTGGTCAGTGTGCCCCCTGTATGCTGGTGGTCAGTGTGCCCCCTGTATGCTGGTGGTCAGTGTGCCCCCTGTATGCTGGAGGTCAGTGTACCCCCTGTATGCTGGTGGTCAGTGTGCCCCTGTATGCTGGCAGTCAGTGTGCCCCCTGTATGCTGGTGGTCAGTGTGCCCCTGTATGATGGTGGTCAGTGTACCCCCTGTATGCTGGAGGTCAGTGTTCCCCCTGTATGCTGGTGGTCAGTGTGCCACTGTATGCTTGAGGTCAGTGTGCCCCTGTATGCTGGAGGTCAGTGTTCCCCCTGTATGCTGGTGGTCAGTGTGCCACTGTATGCTGGAGGTCAGTGTGCCCCTGTATGCTGGAGGTCAGTGTGCCCCCTGTATGCTAGTGGTCAGTGTGCCCCTGTACTGTATACTGGTGATCAATGTGCCTCCTGTATGCTGGTGGTCAGTGTGCTCCCTGTATGCTGGTGGTCAGTGTGCCCCCTGTATGCTGGCGGTCAGTGTACCCCTTTATGCTGGTGGTCAGTGTGCCCCTTTATGCTGGTGTTCAGTGTGCCCCCTGTATGCTGGTGGTCAGTGTACCCCTGTATGCTGGTGGTCAGTGTACCCCTGTATGCTGGTGGTCAGTGTGCCCCCTGTATGCTGGTGGTCAGTGTGCCCCTGTATGCTGGTGGCCAGTGTGCCCCCTGTATGCTGGAGGTCAGTGTGCCCCTGTATGCTGGTGGTCAGTGTGCCCCCTGTATGCTGGCGGTCAGTGTGCCCCTGTATGCTGGTGGTCAGTGTGCCCCCTGTATGCTGGCTGTCAGTGTGCCCCTGTATGCTGGTGCTACGTGCAGGGTGCATGAGGATTCTACATACTGGAAGATACTATGCACAGGGTGAAGGAGGATGCCACGTGCAGGGTTCAGGAGGATGCCACATGCAGGGTTCAGGAGGATGCCACGCGCAGGGTTCAGGAGGATGCCACGTGCAGGGTTCAGGAGGAAGACAGGAGTTCAATTGCACAAGACACAGAGGAGTCAATGGGCCCTTCTGAGGAGTGTGAGGAATCTCAACCTAGTTGTAGCTCTCAAGGGTTGGAAAGTAAATCTGAACCCAGAGATGGTTCATTAAGGCTATGAAGGGAAATACACCCGCCAAAGAGACTGACGTATGATACCCTAGGAGAGAGTTATGAAGACCAAATTGTAATGCCCCAACGCCCCACACAAGTAACTGCCTCTTCTGTTGGGATTCCCAAGGAAGATGATCTTATTCCACCCGCTGACACTATTAGGTTGGCCACTGATTTCTTGTTGGCCTATTGTGAGAGTGACTCAGACCTTTCTAGTAATTTGTATAGTCAGCTGTTCGAAGGTGCATTTATTGACCAGTTTTCAGCTGCTATTAGTTCCACACAAAACTGCTGTTAGTTTTAATTCTGAGGTTCTTTATATCTCAATGGAGTCTCCAACTTAGGAGTCCCATCATCTTTGGGGACCAAAGACATTCAAGTTAGGGGAGGATGTAGCCAAGTAAAGAAATCGCTACCAGCATAGTTAAGGCTGATATACTGTTCCTTTAAGTTTGATGCTTATTTTGAGGTTCTCCTGAAGAGTGGCGTGTTGGATTGTGGAATATATAGTCTAGTGGAAGATGAAGACTGTGCAAAGTGGGCCGGATGGAACTATCCTCCCAGGGAGCTGCAGGTTCCGTGGGGAATTATGGGAGAGTCTATAAATAAGGGGCGGAGTCGGATGTTCGCTCTCTTGCCTTGGGGACCGTGTGCAGTGTGGATGTGCCGGAGAACCGCCGTGGAGAGCAGAGCGAGTAGAGGCCGTGGCCTAGTGCGGATGTCACAGAGGAGTGACTGATCGAGAGCGGAGACACCTTGGAGAGGTGGCAGATGTTACAGAGAGGTGACCAGCCTGGTGCGGAGGACTGTCAGAGGATTGGGTGAGAGATACTGAATTGTAGTGAGCACAGCAGCTCACGGACATAGTGAAAGGGCCTGTGACGCAGCAGAGACACAGAGAGGACTTTAATGTAGTGGAGCGGTTGCCATGGGACACCCCTCATAGTGCTTGGGGAACCGGGAGGCCTCATCTGTATACAGTGGTTTATTTTGACTTCATTGTAGACAGAGCCTGGATTACAAATACCCCTTTTTCCCTTTGGATTACAAATATCATTCACGGAATGATTAGAGCTCCTACTGCTGGCGAAGATTAGCAAGGCCATACCCAGGAAGAGACTCATTTAATTCATAGGAAAGGGGACCCCTATAGGTGATAGAGTGCACTCTTTCAGGTTATATTTAAGATTGATATGGATTCTCTTGAGATATATCCATGCAGCTGAGTTAGTCAGATCCAACTGTTTTATCCACAGTTAATATAGAGACAAACGTCTGATTTGTCACTCTCACACATTTATAAGAGGAATTGAATCATTATTATATTCATATACTTATTCAGTTAGATATTGTTATATCTAGTTGTAGTTAACATTATTGGTGTATGAGATTCTGAGTCTTGGGCCACTCAGTGATTCTGGGACTTTAAGATTCAGAATCTCACTTTGGTTCTTTGCACTCATATTTCCTGTAGTGTTGAAACTATATCTGTTCATTTCCTTCTTAAGTCAGTAAACTGATATATTGTTATTCAAGTGTCATTGTTTTTTCTCTGAACTACCATGTCAGAACCCATAGTGTCAAACGGGTTGGAGGTGCCTCAGGGTCAAGGGAGTGTGGAGTAAACGAACATACTCACCAGCCCCTGTGGGGGGCGCGCTACATATATATAATCTCTGTGCGCCAGTATCTCCTTCCTCCATTAGCAGAAACACAGGATCTCCATCTTCCCTACTAACAGAACGGCGATCTGCCTTGTTTACATTGGCAGACAACTGTTCCACCTCTCTCAGGAACGAATACTGGGTACCGATGGACACCCTGTCCGCTGGATCCGCTGATTGGCTCCTGCTGTGTCCATCGGGAACTGGGCACGCCCCAGACCCAGAAAAGCAGATGACGGACAGGTACGTGGTTTTGCGCAGAACGGCCGCCCTACCGCAGTACATGTATGTGGGGCAGTCAAAGAAAAAAGTCTCCCTGATAAAGAGAGAGGCTATGACCTGGTGGATTACATGCGGAGGACATTTAGGGCCTTAAGATTGAAGATGTGGTGGATGTCTCCTTTTGGTTTGGGAACTGTGGACAGAGTAGAACTTCTGGAACTCTTCTGGCCTTAGCTCAGTGAGATAGAGTTTGGAAGACTAATGTCATAGACAGGTTGCCAAAAAGTTTAGGGCTTTAGAAAGGGCCTCCAATGGCTGTCAATGTGGTGCCTTCTCCACTCTCCATCTCACAAATAAAACCCCAATGGATGACTCTCTATGAACTGATCACATTCCAATCACCGATCATCTAATCATTGGTAAAAAAGAAGACTCGGCACAGAATATTGTACGAAGCGTTTTTATTGGACAAGATCAGAATAAGCGATTACCACACAGTAATGATATGAATAAAATAAAGCTTAAATCTTTTATAATAGAATTAACAAATGTGTCAAATGTATTAATAATCATACATTGGTTGGACCAATAAAAAGCCGGCTACTTCAATAAATCTAAAGGAGCAAAAAAATTAAGCAACCAATCATCAGGTATGCATTCTTGACCGTGATGCGATTGAGGACCCCATAATCAATGCAAGGTCTCAACTCACCCCCCTTCTAAGAAGGTTCACCAGTGAAAGTTAATCCTGATTGGCTGCTGTGGGTTAATGCATGTTACAGTGATCTTTTTCCATCCAGTAGGTTAGATCTATATACATATTTATAAGTAGAACACAAAAAGAATGTATTGTCAGAATTGTTTGCCTGCTGCCCCATGTATTGTCATGAATGCCCACTTGTTGCCCCCATGTATTACCAACAGGTGCGCACACCGTGGTGAAGAAGCACGATATTACGTGTGAAACGCGTCCACCTTTCTGTATCCCGTATTGACTGTCAGCGATGATATTTTTTGCAATAACCTGTTGGAGTGCCACCATTTTCATTGGTTTTGTGCCCCATATATTGTCAGGATTGCCCACTTATTATCCCATGTATTGTGCGGATTGCCCACCTGTTGCCCCATGTTTTGTCTTAATTGCTCACTTGTTGCCCCATGTATTGTCATGGTTTCCCGCCTGTTGTCTCATGTGGGGAGGGATCGGTAAAGGTAGACAGTTGAGTCATTATTTTACCACCCCCCTTAAGCTTAAATGGCAGCCGGATGGGGCGGTACACATGGCACTGCAATTTGCGGCTGCTGCAAACCTCGCACCCCCCGGTCACATTGGGCAATGCTATTCAACTGAATGGGGTTGTGCCGCAACAGCCCCGATGCATACGGTTGTGGCGTACTGGTGTGGGCTTTACAGGGTTAACATAAGGGCTCCCAGCTGCCTGCCAACCCCACAGCGGGTCAGAGGGCGATGCAGGTGTAAACCAACCCTGAGTGGACTGTGGGTGTTTCACATTTGTTTATGGACTAAACAGTTCCACCCGTTACAATCCAGCGTCCATTTCCCGTAGTACCAGCAGGGGGCGCACTCTGATGTTTCATTATATTTCCTTTATTTTTAAACATTTCCCGCACTCTGAACACGAAATAGGGCGCTCGCCCGTATGAACTTTCTGGTTTCTAAGATATAAACCTTTGTTTGGAAACATTTCCCGCACTCATAACAATAAAAAGGGCGCTCACCTGTGTGTAAGTAGGTGTTCTTTCTTACTTAAACATTTCCCACACTCTGCACAAGATTAGAGACGCTCACCTGTATGAACTTTCTGGTGTCTAACAAGTAAACATTTGTGCGCAAAACATTTCCCGCACTCTGAACATTAACAGGGAGGCTCAATTGTGTGTATTCTCTGATGGTTAAGAAGGTTTCCTTTACAAATAAAACATTCCCCACACTGTGAACATGAATAGGGACGCTCACCTGTATGTATTCTCTGATGGCTAAGAAGGTTTTCTTTACGATTGAAACATTTCCCGCACTCTGAACATGAAAAGGGACGCTCACCTGTGTGTATTCTCTGATGGATAAGAAGGGTTCCTTTTTCATTAAAACATTTCCCGCACTCTGAACATGAATAGGGACGCTCCCCTGTGTGAATTCTCTGATGCTTAAGAAAGTGTGCTTTGTGACTAAAACATTTCCCGCACTCTGAACATGAATAGGGAAGCTCACCCGTGTGTATTCTCTGATGGCTAAGAAGGTTTCTTTTATGATTAAAACATTTCCCGCACTCAGAACATGAATAAGGACGCTCACCTGTGTGTATTCTCTGATGGCTAAGAAGGTCTTCTTTTCGAATAAAACCTTTCCCACACTCTGAACATGAATAGGGATGTTCCCCTGTGTGTATTCTCTGATGGCTAAGAAGGTCTCTTTTATGATTAAAACATTTCCCGCACTCTGAACATGAATAGGGACGCTCTCCTGTGTGTATTCTCTGATGCTGAAGAAAGTGTGCTTTGTGATTAAAAGATTTCCCGCACTCTGAACATGAATAGGGACGCTCACCTGTGTGTATTCTCTGATGGCTAAGAAGGTGTTCTTTTCGACTAAAACATTTCCCGCACTCTGAACATGAATAGGGACGCTCCCCTGTGTGTATTCTCTGATGGCTAAGAAGGTTTCCTTTCGAAATAAAACACTTCCCGCACTCTGAACATGAATAGGGACACTCACCTGTGTGTAGTCTCTGATGGCTAAGAAAGCTTATTTTATTATTAAAACATTTCCTGCACTCTGAACATGAATAGGGACGCTCCCCTGTGTGAATTCTCAGATGGCGAAGAAGGTGTCCTTTTTGATTAAAACATTTCCCGCACTCTGAACATGAAAAAGGTTGCTCCCCTGTGTGAATTCTCTGGTGCTGAAGAAGGTATCTTTTCTGTTTAAAATATTTCCCGCACTGTAAACATGAATAGGGAAGGTCACCTGTGTGTATTCTCTGATGGCTAAGAAAGCTTTTTTTGTATTTATAACATTTGCCGCACTCTGAACATGACAATGAATTCTCTCCTGTATGGTATAAAGAAGATTCCCTGAGATGAGATGGTTTCCCGCACCCGTCGGCACTGTCAGATATTAGAGGACTATGTGAAGTATCAGGAGATTCCAATGATCTCCTCCAATGGTGAGGTCTGTCATGTATAATATGAGGAACGGGATTTACTTCTGGAGAAGATGCCATGTCATTATCTTCTGTAGTCACATCTTCCTCCGATGTCCTTCTATTCCCACCACAGAGTCCTTCTGTCAGAAGACAAGAAAAATTACCAAGAGTTTTCCACACTCATATACACTGCTCAACACTTTATAATCAGAATATAGCATCAAGTCAGGGAAACTCCTGGGATATTTATCTGGTCAGTGAAGTAGCAGAGGGGGTTGTTACCAACAGGTGCACTAGATGGGCAACAATGAGACGACCTCCAAAACAGGAATGGTTTTACAGGTGGAGGCCACTGACATTTTTCCTACTCATCTTTTCTGAGTGTTTGTCACTAGTTTTGCATTTGGCTGGGGTCAGTGTCACTTCTGGTATAGGTATTTTTCAGGAGTAATATATGTCGGTCGAGCATTTTAAAGTTCGTAGCTCCCTCCTACTAGGTAGGTGCAAGGAAAAAGTATTTATATGGCCCTGTCTGCTTATCGGGGGGGGGGGGGGCATTGATCATTCAGCTAGGCTGTCATGCGTTTCCAGGTGTGCCTGTTGAGTTTGGGGAGTCTCCCCACTGTGTTCAATGATGGGTCTTGTTGGACAGTGGAGGAATCCTGACCAATAGTGCAACAGGGCTTATATCTGTCTCAGTGGGCGGGACCTGCAGCAATGCACCCTGGGATGGGGTATAAGTCTGAGGGGAGCACATGACAGAGTGTCTTTGGCGGGAAGCAGAGTCCCAGGAGGAGGCTGCCGGCTGTCACTCCTCCTGTCAGAGGAAGCAAGTGTGTCCTGGGCTGTCGGCCTAGAGGACCGGATGTTGAGCTGGGCTGCAGGAAAGGATCCAGAGTGCTGTGGACCGAGTGGAGCTGCTGGGCAGAAGTTTTCAGGAAAAACAGCGTTGTGAGTATTCGAAACTGCTCAAGGGTCTGCCTAGGAGAGGGGACCACTCCAGAGGGTCAGAGGGATCGGGGAGCCAGCTAACCAGTAGAGAAGGCTTAGAAAGGGGGTGCCAGTGTCTAAGCCCTGAAGATAAGTGAGAGAAAGGGGGCACCGGTGCGGGCCCTGAAGTGTTCAGCACTGCAGCAGTTCATACAAGTAGCTACCTCAGCAAGGAGTGCTTAAGGGAGCTTAAAGAGGACTTCATTATTCAGGAAAGCAGTCAAAAGTCAGTTCAGCGTTAACAGGCAGCAGGCCAGTGTTAAACAGCATTGACCGGCATTTACCCAGCGTCAAGTCAGTGCCAATCGGCATTTTTTAGTTGTCCCTAGCAATTTGTGCATAGTTGAGTCAACTGAGTATCCCACTCATCCCTTCTCCTATCCAAGTTACAAAATAAATACAAAACCCAAAGATACTGGACTGGTCATTGTCTTAGTGCTCACACTTGGAGAACATGCTTAAATATGCTGTTGTTGCTAGCGGTAACCCAGGGGGACCCACATCCAGCAAAACGGCTGGGAATTGTGCTACACGGTTAAAGGAGATCTGTGGTGGAACTGGGTGCAATCACAACACCAAACTATGACAACTAACCAGATCAATGATATCACCCAACCAAACATCACTAAGTAAGCTTTAACCATTCTTCCATTATTCCAACCTCCTCTGTAAAATGCTGATCACCCCTCACATACGTCTTTTCCTTTATAACCCCAATTTGTACATTTATCAGATCTTCATCCTAAACCAACAAAATGGGAGAAATAATATTAAATACAAAAAATAAAAATAATAGAAAAATTATATCTTTTAGGGCCTGGGATTCTCATCAACCTGATGATGGTGGGGGATGGTGTGATCTTCCTGTGTGGAATCCCGGGAATACAGAGGAAGGGGACATCTCTCTGGTGGATTTCTGTAACTGGATGACTCCACCATGGTGTCCTGGTACTGCTTCCTGTGTCCTTTTGGAAACTCTGCCTCCTCCACTACAAAATCCTCATCATCCTCCTCTTTTATCTCTTCTTTAATGATGACCTGTGTGTAATCCCGGGAATACAGAGGACGGGGACATCTCTCTGGTGGGTTCCCATTACTGGATCCATCTGTAGGAAACACACACACTGACTGAATACATTGTTTCTATGTGTTTATCAGATGATGGGGGATCTAGGTGGATCCTCCGCACTGCTCTCTCCTTTACAATAAAGTCTCCTCTTACCCGGTGATGTGAGGGGCGGCTGATTCTCCATCATGAAGTCTTTGTAGAAGTGGATCTACAGATCCTCAAACATCAATCCATATACCCAAACAGTTTTTGTATTTAGTGGCCATCACTCACCTGTGCTGATGTCTGGAGAAGATTCCTCCTTCTTAACTTTGTCCATCGTCCCAACCTCTTCCCCGAAATGCTGATCACCCATCACATTCATCACTTCTTCCTCTTTAACCTCATCTTTTATATCTATCAGATTTTCATTCTAAACAAACAAAATAGCAGGGAATGGTTTCTTTAAAATGTGAGCACAAATAACCTTTTACGTTTAGTTGAATATATTTTCATACAGTCAGATCACTTTTACGATCTCAACATCCATCTTCACCTACCTGATGATGGTGGGGTATGGTGTGATCTTCCTGTGTGGAATCCTGGGAATACGGAGGATGGAGACATCTCTCTGGTGGGTTTCTGTAGCTGGATGACTCCATCATGGTGTCCTTGTACTGCTTCCTATGTCCTTTTGAAAACTCTGCCTCCTCCATTACAAAATCTTCATCATCTTCCATTTTTATCTCTTCTTTAATGTTGACCTCTTTGGAATCTTGGGAATACAGAGGACGGGGACATCTCTCTGGTGGGTTCCCATTACTGGATTCATCTGTAGGAAACACACACACTGACTGAATACATTGTTTCTATGTGTTTATCAGATGATGGGGGATCTAGGTGGATCCTCCGTACTGCTCTCTCCTTTACAATAAAGTCTCCTCTTACCCGGTGATGTGAGGGGCGGCTGATTCTCCATCATGACGTCCTTGTAGAGATTCTTGTATCCTTCTAAGAATCTTCTGAGAATCCTCCTCACCTCTCCGGTTAGGTCTGTTTTTTATTAATAGAGATAAGAGTGATGTCATGTGACCTCACAGAATCTTGCTCACCTCTCCGGTCAGGTCTGTGTTTTATTATTAGGGATAGGAAGTGATGTCATGTGACCTCCCAGAATCCTCCTCACCTCTACGGTCAGACGTGTTTTAATAATAGAGATAAGGGAGGGAGTTTACCTGCTCATCCTACTTATGTGATTTCACCAGGGGACTGCAATCTGATTCTCAGTGTTATTTGTTTCTCTGTTTCCCTGGCATAAAAACGGAAGGACAACATTTTATTTATGTAATTAAAGACTATATATAGAAAATAATATCTTATTACCTCCTCTGCTGCCACTTCCAGCTACATCTCCTCTCTTCTTCCTCCCGACTTGCCTCTGAAATTCCTATTTATATCTGACATCACTTCCTCTGTGGACCTACATCACTTCCTGTCAGTGTCTTAAATTACTTCCTGTCTTTATCTCCTCACTTCCTGTCTGTATCTTGCATCACTTCCTGTCTGTGCGTTCCATCTGAGAGAAGTCAGGTCACCACCTTGTGGACCATATTGGGATTTTTATACTTAGCGTACTTACGGTGATTGTAGGCGTATTTTTTTTTTTTTAAGTAATTTTTATTGGAATTTTAATTTAACAATTTCAACAATAACATTTACAATTATTTGTTACTTCTGACTCATTGCTTGGTACATGTAACAACAGTTAAGAAAATGAAGGAAATTATGAGAATTACAGGAGTACCAGGTAACAGTTAGATGAGAAAAAAACTATTATGATTAAATAAAACACAGCACACTCAAACCGCCTACCCCCAATGGGAACTATCTGTAAGTGGATTGGTTGCCGTGTACTAAGGTTTATTAGGGATGGGACATTGGAACCAATTGATCTGAACTATAATGGAGATTTAGATATCACATTTCTTTAGGTAAGGAGAAGCTCTTGGGTTGTTTAACCAAATTTGCCATTTCTTTTTAAATGTATTAGTAGATGAATTTTTGTATGATAAAAGCAGTTCGTACTGTGCTTGTATATTCAGTCTGGTAATTACGTTGGACTGGTTGGGAGATTCGGTAGATTTCTACATACTAGCAATAGTAAGTCTTGCAGCTATTAGAATGTGTGCTACTATAGTTCTATAACATATTGGGTATAAATCTAGGTCTATTCCCAATAGTGCCATCGCAGGTGTCAGTTCTGTCAGGTTACCGGTTATTTCGGCTATAAGTGAAGAAATAGATTTCCAGAAACTTATTAAATTCTTGCAGGCCCAGAGAGTGTGGTGAAGATTTCCTGTTACTTCATTACATCTCCAGCATATCGGGGAGGCAGAAAGAAATATTTTCGATAATCTATATGGTGTCAAGTACCATCTGTTTAGAATTTTTTGTGAATTATCCCAATGCTCAATGCATGAGGATGCTTTATTATTAATCAATAATGCTTTTTGCCATTGTTCCCACGTAAAATTTTGTGAGAGATCCTTTTCCCATTTAGTCATATTAGGATTTTTATTACTGGAAAAGGAAAGTAGATTAAAGAATAGTTTTATTCCTTTCGTTTTTTGTGAGTTTTGGCCTGTAAAAAATTGCCATATTTCTGTGGGAATATCAATATTACCATCGAGTTTCAGATCTTTTAGTCGGGCGCATTTCCTTAGTTTATCCTCCACAACACTCCTGAGATGCAACGGAAGGTTATTATAATAATGGTAACCTTGATTTATCCACTCTTCGGCCGATAATCTTATTTTTTTTTTTTTTTTAATTTTCTTTATTAAAGATTTTCAACATACAAAACTTTATTAATACAATAATATCATCCCTCCTTAAGTGGGGGGATTTAAGCTATATGCATATATCTCCCTTACTTTTTCCCCCTCCCCTCCCCTATCCCCCTCCCCCCCCTTGCGGAAGATACTTAATGAGCCCTTATTTCTCCTTTTTTATACTCTTGCCATACTTCCCAAATCTCTATTCTATTTTCATACTCTTGGTCCTGTTCTCCCCAGGGTTTTAATAATTCTAATTTTCTTGTTGTCTCCACCCGTGATATCCATTCTTTATTTGATGGGGCTTCTGTTTTTTTCCAATTTAATGGGATTAGGCTTTTCGCTGAGTTAAGCAAATGGGGGATTAAGGTTTTTTTATATAGTTTGATCGGCATTGTCGTCCCGTGAAAAAGACATTCCCATGGGTCCTCTTTGACCTCTATATTAGTAATTCTTTTAATTAAAGAGAGGACCTCCTTCCAAAATACCTTTATTTTAGGGCAGTCCCACCATATGTGTGTCATTGTTCCAATTTCCTGGCAGCCTCTCCAACAAAATCTTGAGGTCTCCGGGTGGTATCTCCCCACTTTATCTGGGGTTTTATACCATCTGGAGAGTAATTTGTAATTCATTTCCGCCGTATTGCTATCTATCGCCGAGTTATGGGCCAACCTAATACTTTTATCCCACTGGGATCCCCCCCTTTGAACCCCTAATTCGTTCTTCCATCTCTCCAGCATTGGGAGGTTCCCCTGACCCTCCCCGCTATTCAGGATTTTATAAATATTTGAGATATTATTCTTATTTTTTTCGGAGATGCAGATTTGTTCATATGGGTTAAGGTCGTTTATGTCTCTTATTGGCTGGGGGAGGGATGCTACAAAGTGTTTAAGTTGACGATACCTCCACTCATCCAAGTTCCAATTGATTTTCTTTATTTTAAGCTCCGATAAAGTATTTATTTTTCCCTTCTCCATTATATCTTTTAATCTTTTATCTCCATCTCCCAACCAATTTCCGTGCTCTTTTCCTTCCCCTGGTGAAAAAAATTTTGTGTCTTGTAGTGGTATTAATAATGAATTATACTCCCAATTTCCTCTGTTGTATATTAAGTCCCATATTTTTAGTGCTTGTCGTGTAATAATATGTGTATCAGTTTTCAATTCTCTATATTTGGGTGGGATCCAGATAATTTTACCTAGTTTAGTGCCACTTAAAGTGTCTTCCATTTTTACCCAATTTTTCCTACTTTCTTTTTTCCCCCATTCCATCACCCGTGAAATAATTGAGGCTTGGTAGTATTTTTTAATGTCGGGTAATGCCAATCCCCCCTGATTTTTAGTTCTACTTAGTGTAGTGTATTTAATCCTTGGTTTTTTGTGCTTCCAAACAAACTTAGTTATTAGTGCTTTTAGTGTTTTAAAGAATGCTTCTGGAATCTGAATAGGTATCATTTGGAGCTTGTATAAGATTTTTGGGAGGATCGTCATTTTTATTACATTTATTCTGCCCATCCATGATATAGCTCTTGAGATTAGTCTATTTATTTCTGTTTTTATATCATTTAATAATGGGATAAAATTAGCTGTATATAGTTGTTCTATTTTTGGTGTTAATTTAATTCCCAGATATTTTAACTCATCATTTCTCCATATGAAAGGGAATTCTGTTTTTAACCCATCCCCCTCTTGAGTACTCATTTTAATTCTTAATATTTCTGACTTTGTTTGGTTGATTTTTAGATTTGAGAGCTCTCCATATTGTTTGAAGATTCTAATTATGTTTGGCAGAGAAATCCTAGGGTTGGAGACATAAAGCAGCAGATCATCGGCAAAAGCCGCAACCTTATGCTCTACTCCCCCAATTTCCACCCCCTTGATATCCGGGCATTCTCTAATTGTTGCTAACAAGGGTTCCAATGATATCACGAATAATAATGGGGACAGGGGGCACCCCTGTCTCGTGCCATTGTACATGTCGAACGATTCGGACATTGTCCCATTTATTTTTATTTTTGCTGATGGTCGACTGTACAATGTATTTATCCATGACATCATTCTGGGGCCCATGCCCGTTTCCTCAAGTGTTTTCAACATGAACCCCCAGTTAACCCGGTCGAATGCTTTTTCTGCATCGATCGATAATATCACACTTGGGTCTTTATTTCTTAACATTTTTGTTCTAATCCCATTGTCTTTTCCCTGTCTGCCCGATATAAAGCCCGACTGGTCATCATGTATCCAGTCCGCCATCAGCCCTTTAATTCTAGTTGCTATTATTTTCGTGAACAGCTTAGTATCGGCGTTCAAAAGAGATATCGGCCTATAACTTGAGCACAGTGTTGGGTCTTTCTCATCTTTTAGAATAACTGTGATGGATGCAAGAAGGGCCTCTCTACTCATTTCAAATTGAGAGCCCAGGCCGTTCATGTATCCCTTTAACCTAGGAATTAAAAGGTCTTTATATTGTTTATAGTAACTGATGGTAAATCCATCCGGTCCTGGGCTTTTTCCTCCTGGGGTATCTTTTATTGCTTTTTCTATTTCTTGTTCCGTAATTGGGGCCTCAAGTAGAGCCATTTTTTCCTTATCTATTTTTTTCATTTTTGCTTTTTCCAGATAATTTTTAATCTTTTCCTCTCTCTCCGGGCTGTCTTCTTGTTTACCCACTCCCCTTACTGCATATAAGTTACCATAGTATTTTTGGAATTCCCCTGCTATCTCGGTGGTAGAATGTACCAGGGCCCCCTCTCTATTCCTAATTCGGTCTATAAAATTTATTGATTTTTTCTTTTTGAGTATTCTTGCCAGATTTTTTCCAATCTTATTACCCTCCACATATTTTTCCCTCGCTACTTTGTTGTATTCTTGTCTTATTTCCTGTTCCAATATTTCTTTTAGTTCTTCTTTTTTCCTCTCTATCAGGGGGGTTAGTTCTTTTTTTTTTTCTGTTGTTTTTGTTATTATATCTTTTCTTTTTTGTTCTATTTCATAGATCTCTCTCATTAATCTGTCTTTTATTTCTGTTCTCTCTTTTTCCCTTTGTGCTCCTTTTGAAATTAATACTCCCCTCATATATGCTTTTTGCGCTTCCCATATTATATTTTTGGGTAGTTCCTCAGTATCGTTCATTTGAAAATAAAATTCCAATTCTTTTTCTATTTCCTTGCCCCATTTTTTATCTCTAATCAGTTCCTCATTTATTTTCCACATAGACTTTTTAATTGGCTCTTTCCCCATTTTTATTTTTACCGAAATGGGGGAGTGGTCTGACCAGGTCCTAATCCCGACCTTTGCCTCTAAGACTTTCTCGATCCATCTGTGTTCTATGAGGAAATAATCAATTCTGGAGTATGTCTTGTGTATGTTTGAGTAATAAGTATAGTCCCTCTCCTTGGGATTAAGTATCCTCCAGATATCTGCTAGTTGGTTCTGATACAGTTTTGTCCTTATTTCCTTAGTCTGGTGGTTCGAGCGCCTTTGATTTTTTGCTGTGTTATCCATTTTTGGGTCGAGGCTCAGGTTGAGATCCCCTGCCAAGACCACTCCTCCTTTCTTAAAATTTGTTAACTTCCCCAGAATTTTCCCCAAGAAGGCTATTTGTCCTTCATTCGGGGCATAGATATTTACTAATGTAACCTCCTCTCCGTTTAGCGTCCCTTTCAGGAGGAGATATCTTCCCTCCGGATCGGTCAATCTGTCTTCTAGGTTAAATCTAATCCCTTTAGCGAGGCCAATAGCAACCCCACTTGATTTTTTTTTAAGTGTATCTGCATAATACCAGGTGGGGTGACTATGGGAGTACAATCTGACATTTGATTCATGTGTGATATGGGTCTCCTGTAGGAATATAACATCTGCTTTTAGATACTTAATTTCACCTAGGATTTTTTGTCTCTTTATAGGGGAATTCATTCCTCGTACATTATACGAAATATAATTGACTACACTCATTTTTTCTTAGCTAGGTTTGTCTGGGGTTATCTCTTCAAAAGTATGATCCCTCTTTGGGTGCACTAGGTATTTGCTTTTATGGGCTCGATATTTTTTCTTTCTTGGTTTTTCTTCTTCCGTCTTCCCCCTCCCCCCTCTACCACCCTCCCTCCTCCCTCCCCCCCCTCCCTCCTCCTTTTTTTCCTCCTAATGGAGCCCTAGTACTCTCTTTTCCCTTAACTAGGGTAGTCGATTTACCTCCCCTCCATCGACATTCTCCCGAGGTTGAGCTCTGCCCCTGCTCGCCCCTCCCATCCTTCCCTCCCATGTTTAGGGAGAAAGGTTCTGCCTACTATCCCGTCTTGGTGCCGTCCGTTCGTGTAACCTCTGACAATCTCCCCCTCCCCCCACCCCCCCTCCCCCCATGCCCCCCCCCCTCCACAGTTCAGTCGTTTTTTTCTCTCTTTTTTCCTTTTTTCTTCTTTTTCTTCTCTTTAATTTCCTCCTTCCTTATTCCCTAATTTTCTTGTTCTTTTTCTTCTTCTCCTGCCACTGGGTTTCTTCCTCGGTTTCTTCCTCTGGGATTTCTTCTTCAGTCCATCCTGGGACCACTATTTCTGGTAGCTTTAAAGTTTCACAAAATGTTGGCATATCTTCAGGAAACCTCAGTATGCCCATTTTTCCGTCTCTTCGTGCTCCCAGTCCTGGCGGGTGTCTCCAAAAATATTGTATATTTTGCTTCTTTAGCTCTTCCACCACTGGTTTTAATATACGTTTTCTGTTCAGCGTTTCCTGTGAAAGATCTGGGAATATTTGTAGTTCGTCTTCTTCGTATCTCAGTTTTGGTCTATCTTTCATTTTTTCCCAAATTTGGGCTCTCACTTCATATCTATGGAATCTCGCTATTACATCTCTTGGTTTTCCTTTTGGGGCACTCTGAGGTTTCCGTATTCTATGTACTCTTTCAAATTCTATTTTGTCTGTTATTGGATTCCCTAGGATGGGGTTGAATATACTTTCCAGCATTTGTTGTAAATTTTCTTCTTTGTTCTTTTCCGGTAATCCTCTAATCCGTAAGTTCTTCCTTCTATTTCTGTTCTCTTGGTCTTCCATCTTATATAATATATTCCTCTGTTCTAGCTGAAGTTGCTGCATTCGTTCATTTAAGTTTAATAACTTTTTCCCATGGGTATTTATCTTCTTTTCAGTTTCCTCTACTCTTATTAATGTATGGCCCAGATCTCTGTATAAAGTGGCCATTTCAGTTTTAATTGATTTATCCAGGTTCGAGAACATTTCCATCATTTCTAATTTTGTTGGGGGGTGGTCGTTCATCCTTAGATCTTCTTCCTTCCCCGGGTCATTGTCCTCTGTTGTCTGTATACTCTCTCTGGACAAATCTGGGCTCTCTTCACCTGTTGCCCCGGATGCCTTTGTTCCTTTTATCTTTTTGTTTCCTTCATTAGTTTGTTTTGGTCTTACCACTTGTTGGTTTTCGGTTGTTTCATTTTGGTCTTTCCCTTCCTGGGTCATATACCTTTTAATAGTCCCGGGGCTTGCCGTAATTTTTGCGGTTTTCCCTGATGTCTCCTTTGTCTGTTTATTCTTTATTTTGGACATGATGATACTTTGTTTATATGACTCTTGATAATAGCTGTACTCCTGCTCAATATTCCCTCAATATTCTCTTGCCCCGCTGAGCTCTATCCAGTCCCTCTTTTAGGGATTTACTTAGGAATTAGCCAAGAAATTTTTAGCACTGGAAGAAATATACCCGGTTTTTAAATTTCAATAGTGGCCTCTTCTAAGTAGTCAGTCTTTAGTGGATTGTCCCCTGGGGTCTTTTGAGGGACCTCTCTCTTGTATTTCTCACGGTGTTTTTTCCCTGTAGAAACTCTTTTTAATTTCTCAGAAGTAGACTACAAGAGATTCCTCCAGTACAATAGAGGCAGAGGGGGGGGGGGGGGTATCGCTGTGCACCTCCAAAAAACAAAAAAAAAAAAAAAAAAAAAGAGGGGGTGGAGGTACTTAATTGGTATATTTCAGTCAGTCAGTGTTGCGTACACTCACTCTTTAATCCCTCTTAGTAATTAAATGTATTTTATTTTGGGCGTAGTATACAGTTATATCAGGGCAATCCCAAGAATAAATTGGTGTTGGTTGCTCCTTCCAGGCCGGTTATACCAGACTCCCTCTATGTCTTTATCCCTGGCTGTACATAAGTATAGAGTCTCAGCTAAGTAGGGATCCGTGATGTATTACTGTCCATCATGTAATTACATAGACTTGGTACACACAGTTCGGAGACCCAGAACCAATACTATGTGGGTTAATGTAATAATAATGGGGGGGTTTTCGCCCTCTCACCGTTCTAGCATGGGCGGGTCTACCAGCGATCCCTGTGTCCTCTGCTGCTGTGTCTGCGGCCTTTAACAGGCTCCTCCCCCCATTCTGAGCAATCTCTCACTACAGTCTGTGCTGAGTAAAGGATCGGGGGGGGGTCTTGCTTGTTTTAACCCTTTTCCCACTTGGGGGGCTATGACATGCCCTGTCTTTAAGCAGGGATGGCCAGATGAGCCAGAGGGGTTTCTATCACAGCGTAGTACAGTACAGTCTATAATATCCTTTCCACCATGGGTTATCTTGATAGTATTCCCTTTGAACAATGCTTGCAATCAGTTTTCAAATAACGACTTCAGGGGGGGCTCGCTTGTTAAATCCTTTCCTCAGTCCTTTGCGATTCACCCCCAGGCGGAGTATACGGGTCATTCAGTACAGCATAAAGACAGTTGGGAGATATGAAACAAACTTAAAGAGAAGTTTAAATGTGGTTACCATCCTTTCCCCAATCCTTTGTTCTCTCTCTGGGAGTCAGCGCAATTCACCCCCAGGCAGAACATACGGATCGTTCAGAGCACCATAAAGTCAATTTAGGGGTTTGAGACATACATGGGAGAAGTTTAATTGGGGTTTAGATGGGGTTTTCACCTTCACCCTAGTCCTTTACACTCCCTCTAGAGTATTAAGCAATTCACCCCCAGGCAGAACATGCAGGTTATTTAGAGCAGTTCAAAGTCCTATGGAAGGATTTAAGCATGCATACAAGAAGTTTTAAATGGGATTTTAACCCTCTCACCAGTCCTTTGTAGATTGTGCAGCTTCGCTGGTTATGCTTGATAGCTTCTCTCCCTGTATGCCGATTAATTGCTCTGATGATTGATGCTGCAGCGTCTCACGTACTGGGCTCTGTATCACACTGCCCGCTGCTCTGTCTGCCTGTGTCGGGAGGGGCTATCCTCCTCTCTCTCTCCCCATTGATCCTTCTCTCATCCAGGACAGCAATCCACTATGGCTTTCCCCGGTCTTCAGCTGCGCTCATTCAGGTCGGTAACTTCCACATATGCCCTGGCGTCTCCCTGGGATCTGGCTGGAGCGAGAGTGGAGGATGGCAGGGGTAGGTCAGGCGCTCATATGAGCGGAGGATCGGACATTCCTTCGCTCGTTCCTCTGGACGGCATTGCGGCGCTCTAGCAGGCAGACGGACTTGGCGCCATTGGCAGGCTCCTCCCTCCCTGAGGTGAGCGATAATCTTATTTTATAGTAGTCAATTATTCTTGTAGGTAATGCTACTTTCGAGTATATGTTTCCAGTTTTAGTTTTGGATAGGATATGCTTCCATGCTAATAGTGTTGATTTGATAGAAAGAAAGTTGGGTATGACTATTTTTTTGGGTATTATAATTCTGGCCATAGAAAGGGCAAATAGATCGTGTCCTTTAGTGATCTCTTTTTCAATGTTTGTCCATAGTTTGTCCTCATGATAGGAGAACCAGAATTTCATTTGGTCTAATAGTGATGCATAGTAGTAATTTTTTATATCTGGCAATCCCATTCCTCCTAAGGCTTTGGGAGTTGTTAATATTGAGAATGCTACTCTGGGTTTTTTCTTATTCCATATAAAATGTTTTAATGTAATATTCATCTGCGTGAAAAGTTTGGGGGTTATCAGGATGGGGAGGGACCGGAAATAGTATAAGATTTTAGGTAGTATTTGCATTTTAAAGGCTGCTATTTTACCAACCCATGATAATTGAACGTTTTGGATATGTTGTAGGTCTTTGTTAGTTTGTTCTAGGAGTTTAGGAAAATTAACTTGGTATAATTTGGAGGTTGGGTACGTCAATTGTATACCTAGATATGATATAGATACATCATCCCAATTGTAGCCATATTTCTCACGCAGGTTTTTAATGTGATCTTTCTCAATATTCATAGGTAGGACATAGCATTTGTTTTGATTGACTTTGTAGTAGGATACTTTACTATATTGATCTAGTATTTTTTGAACCGTGGGTAAAGATGTGTCAGGGTTTGTCATTGTTAGAATAATATCGTCTGCGAATAGCCCCAGTTTATGTTCATATTGCCCTATTTTAATGCCATTAATATCGGGGTTATTGGGTATATATTCCGCTAAAGGCTCTATTGCTAATGAGAATATTATTGGAGATATTGGACAACCTGGTCTGGTTCCATTGGTCAAATTAAAGCTTTTGGATATTAAACCTGAGGAGAACACTTTAGCTGAGGGTTGTGAGTATAAAGTCATAATGGCCGAGTGTATAAATCCCTTGATTCCAAATTTTTCTAGAGTTTTAGAAATAAACTTCCAATGCATTCTATCAAAAGCTTTCTCTGCATCTAATGCTAAGAGAATCGCGGGAGTTTGACTATTTTCTATATGATTAATTAGATTTATCATTCGTCTAGTACCATCAGGGGCTTGTCTTCCTTTAACGAAACCTACTTGGTCTGGACTAATGGGATATGATGTTATATTATTTCGTCGGTTCGCTAATATTTTCGCATAGATTTTTATATCCGCGTTGAGTAATGATATAGGTCTATAATTTATGGGTGAGGTTGGGTCTTTTCCTGGTTTGGGAAGGGTAATTATTAGTGCTTCTAACATCTCTTTTGGGTATTTTCAAGATTTGGCTACTTGGTTAAATAATTTGGTCAGATATGGAGATAAGATGTCGCTGAAGGCTTGATAATATTCTCCAGACAATCCATCAATCCCGGGGGTTTTATGTTTGGGTAATGATTTAATAACTGTGAGGGTTTCTGACTCTGATATTGGGGCATTGAGTGATTCTAGATCTTTGGGGTATATTTCAGGTAGGTTTATTGTTTTTAGGAAGTCAGATATCATTTCAGATGTGGGTTGATGGGTGTTTAGGTCCTCTTTAAGATTATACAGGGATTCATAATACTCTGAGAAGGTATCAGCTATTTCCTGGGGGTTATAACTTACTTTACCTGATTTGGGATGAATTATTTTGCTAATTTTATTTTTAATTTGTCGTTGGCGTAGTTGGTTAGCCAATAGTTTGCTAGCTTTGTTGCCTTGGGAGTAGTAGTTTAGTTTCAGTCTTTTTAAGTATTTATCGTGATCTTCTATCAAAATTATTCTTAAATCTGTTCTGAGGTTATTGAGTTGTTGTTCTAGTTTTATATCATTAGGGGTATTTTTGTGTTTTTCTTCTAGTCCCGAGATATCCTTTAATATTTTATTTATTGTGTCGTTTTTTTTTTTTTTTCCCTAGCCGCTACTTGGATTAGTAGACCTCTAATATATGCTTTATGAGAACACCATAATGTGGTGTTTTCCACCGAGTCATTATTGTTAATTACAAAGAATTCTTTAAGTTTTTCTTTTAGCATGGACAAATGTTTTTCTTGGGAAAGGATATAAGCATTGTTTCTCCATACTCTGTTATTGGCACAGGGTTGTCCTATTTTGATTTCCATTGTTATAGGGGCATGATCAGACCAAGAGATATTGTGTATCTGAGCATTGATTATATTCTGCAATAATAATTTGTCTGTAATAAAATAGTCTATTCTGGAATAAGATTTGTGAACATGGGAGTAATATGTGTAATCCCTTTCGGTGGAATGAAGGCACCTCCAGGGATCAAACATATCCTCATTAGAGAAAATACTGTTTAGGCCAATTCTTTTAGTGTGTCCTTGCTTGGAGGTGTCCATAAGGGGGTCCAATGGTGCATTAAGATCTCCACATATAATAAGGTTTCCTTTTTGTATTTTCCGTGCCTTCGATATTACTTTCTTTATGAACTGATGAGGGTTTTTGTTGGGGGCATAGATATTAACTATGGTATATTCTGTGTTTTCAATAGTTCCTACTGGTATGATGAATCTTCCTTGAGAGTCAGCTTTAATATTCAGAGGTTGAAAGGACACAGAGTCTTTTATTGCTAAGATAACTCCTTTCTTTTTCTTGGTGTTGTTGGAGACAAAGATATGCGGAAACTTGTGATGAGAGAATGTTGGTGCTTTGTTTGCTGCAAAGTGAGATTCTTGTATGCAGACAATGTCACTGTCATGTTTTAAAATGTCATTCCATAGAGCTTTACACTTATACGGGCTGTTGAGACCTCTTGCATTAATTGACAAAAATGTAAGACCCATTAGATTGGTAAGGTTTTTTTGATGGAGACTAACATTAGTAGATGTTTTGAAGAGAAAAGTGATATATTGAGATCTTCATTGTTGGATCCTGTTCCATCCAGTAGGTGGCAGTGTTGTACCCTGTAATTTTCTGAAAGTAGTGTAGAACTAAAACCATAAACCATAGGTGTAGAAAGGTAAAAAGGGAGATGTAATTTAACTCCTGTGTACATTAGGACTGTACTGGTTATTGGGGTTAATGAAAAGTTAGAAACAAACTGAGAACAAGGAAAAAGAAAACTCCCCGACATGGGGTTCCCTGAGTTATTCGTTACCTGAGGGCGGATAATATCCTATTTTTCCTGTGTGTGACCATAAAAATATATGGTGAATGGGAAAGATTCTCCTTTATAGGTGAAATATTTTATTTGTTACTTGTTTGCCATTGCTGTGGGATTTTCTCAGGTGGACCTTTGCCAAGCGCATTCTCGTCATCTTTTGGTAATAAGCCCCACGATTTTAGAATTTTCAGGCCTTCTTCCATGTTGGTGATATTATACGTCATTCCATCTCGGTCTATCATAATTTTCGTAGGAAATCCCCATTTGTAAATTATTTTATGATTCTTTAGAATTTTAGTAATCGTGTTTAAATTCTTGCGTGCCTGTATAGTTGCCTGTGAAAGATCTGAGTATAATATTATTCCTGCATAGGGATCCGGTAGAGGTGAATTATGCCGTGCAAATTGCATCAACTGATCTTTTACTTGAAAAAAGTGGATTTTGGCAATAACATCCCTAGGCAGCCTTTGTGGTATATGTGCGGGTTTAGGTAACCGGTCTGCACGGTCTATCATCAGTTCCTGATGGGGAATCGTAGGTAGCAGTGTGGAAATCATTTCTTTTAGGAAGCTTTTCAGATCAGCAGGCTTTATGTTCTCAGGAATGCCTCGGAATTTTACATTATTCCTTCTTGATCTGTCTTCCAAATCTGCTACTTTCAGTTTAAGATTTTTAATCTCATCCTCCAGCTCGAAATGTGCGTCAACTAGATCATTATGTGCATTGGTGAAATCGCACATTTTATTTTCTACATAGTCCACTCTCTCTCCAAGGTTGTCTATTTCTTTTTTAGATTGGTGCATAAAGCTCATCACATCATATTGTAGGGCTCCTCTTAATGACATTATTATGTCTTTAATTGTGGAATCTGATATAGGTTGGCCTGTGGTGGGTATTGCATTTAATTTTGCATCATATGGATTGTTACCACGTGTTAAGTCATAGTCATGATCATGATCAATATCACTTACATTTCCATTGGAAGGAGTGATTTTCCTCTTCTGCTTTAGAGGGCTGCTGGTGTCATCTTGCATCTGCAGACTGCATTCATTTGGGGCATTCTGTGATCCTTCTCCTTCTTCAGCATTCATTTCTTGCTCTCTAGCATTGCCATGAGAGGGGGAGGAGTCAGCGCCATTTTGGTATTTTCCTGGAGTCCCGGCCGGGCTCCTAAATTCCCCTAATTTGAGGGGAATTCCTCTTTCTTTCCTCTTCCCCATCCTTCCGCTAGATTGCTGCATCTTTTGGGTGTTTTTTCAATCCCTCAGGAGTGCTGAAAGTCGCTTTCCTTTACTGCAGGGAGCCCGTTATCAGAGAGCTCTATGCAGCAGCTTCCATCTGCCTTCACAGCCGGCCACGCCCCCCTCCACTGTGACCTCTTTTATCTCCAGCAGATGATGACATATACACATAATATCTGACAAAAGTAAGTACACCCCTCACATTTTTGTAAATATTTTATTCTATCTTTTCATGTGACAACACTGAAGAAATGACACTTTGCTACAATGTAAAGTAGTGAGTGTACAGCTTGTATAAGACTCCATTCACACTAGCGCGACTTGTCAGGCGACTTGGTTGCCTGACAAGTCGCGGTCGATCGCCCGCCATTGAATAGTACAGGACCCGTTCTAATAGGAGCGACACAAGTCGCTCCGACTTAGAAAAAGGGTCCTGTACTAATTTGGGGCGACCTGGAGGCGACTTGCATTGGCTTCAATTATATGAAGTCCGTGCAAGTCGCGCCAAGGTCGCGGTGCACGCTGTGCACCGCGACTTCACAGGTCGCCCCAGCAAGTCGTGTCGCCCCTGTCTGAACGGGGTATAACAGTGTAAATTTGCTGTCCCCTCAAAATAACTCAACACACAGCCATTAATGTCTAAACTGCCGGCAACAAAAGTCAGTACACCCCTAAGTGACAATGTCCAAATTGGGCCGAAAGTGTCAATATTTTGTGTGGCCGCCATTATTTTCCAACACTGCCTGAACCCTCTTGGGCATGGAGGTCACCAGAGCTTCACAGGTTGTCACTGGAGTCCTCTTCCCCTCCTCCATGATGACATCACAGAGCTGGTGGATGTTAGAGACCTTGCGCTCCTCCCCCTTCTGTCTGAGGATTCCCCACAGATGCTCAATAGGGTTTAGGTCTGGAGACATGCTTGGCCAGTCCATCACCTTTACCCTCAGCTTCTTTATCAAGGCAGTGGTCATCTTGGAGGTGTTTGGGGTCGTTATGTTGGAATATTGCCATGCGGCCCAGTCTCTGAAGGGAGGGGATCATGCTCTGCTTCAGTATGTCACAGTACATGTTGGCATTCATGGTTCCCTCAATGATCTGTAGATCCCCAGTGCCGGCAGCACTCATGCAGCCCCAGACCATGACACTCCCACCATCATGCTTGACTGTAGGAAGACACACTTGTCTTTGTACTCCTCACCTGGTTGCCCCCACACACGCCTGACACCAAATAAGTTTATCTTGGTCTCATCAGAGCACAGGAGATGGTTCCAGTAATCCATGTCCTTATTCTGCTTGTCTTCAGCAAACTGTTTGCGGGCTTTCTTGTCCATCATCTTTAGAAGAGGCTTCCTTCTGGGATGACAGCCATGCAGACCAATTTGATGCAGTGTGCGGCATATGGTCTGAGCACTGACAGGCTGACCCCTCCCCTGCCCCTTCAACCTCTGCAGCAATGCTGGCAGCACTCATACGTCTATTTCCCAAAGACAACCTTTGGTAATGATGCTGAGCATGCCACTCAACTTCTTTGGTGGACCATGGGGAGGCCTGTTCTGAGTGGAACCTGTCCTGGTAAACCACTGTATGGTCTTGGCCACCGTGCTGCAGCTCAGTTTCAGGATCTTGGCAATCTTCTTGTAGCCTAGGCCATCTTTATGTAGAGCAACAATTCTTTTTTTCAGATCCTTATAGAGTTCTTTGCCATGAGGTGCCATGCTGAACTTCCAGTGACCAGTATGAGAGAGTGAGAGCGATAACACCAAATTTAACACACCTGCTCCCATTCACACCTGAGACCTTGTAACACTAACGAGTCACATGACACCGGGGAGGGAAAATGGCTGATTGGGCCCAATTTGGACATTTTAAGAGGGGTGTACTCACTTTTGTGAGATACTGTATAGTGTGGAAATGTAGAATAACCCCGTATATTACAATGAGTGAATTTATGGTCTGTACCACGAGGGGAGTTATTGGTGTCAGTAAATTGCGGTTCCAGACATTGTATGTGGGGGATGAAATGATAATTAAAGGTCGGGATTAGGGAAGATTTCTGTAAGATTTTACACGGGAATGATCAGCGCCCCCTCCAGAGACACTATGATGAGTCACACAATAGGAGTCTGAGAGGGACTGGATTTTGGGGGAATGCATAGTTGCCAACGCTCACAGATTTCCTGGGACATTTACAGGAAATTGACTGCTGTCCCAAGGAGAATCCCAAAAATGTATCAATGTCCCGGGCAGCAGCCAGCCTAGTAGAGACTCTGCATCGTAAACCCCCCCCCCCCCCCCAGTGCTGGGGTAACACACAGGTTAATATGAGAGCTTTCTCAGATCCTCCCCCTGCCTCATCCTCTCCACCGGATTTACCATGCAAGGAGGTCAGGTGGCGTTTGCCTCTCAATGATTGGGTGGGACTCAGAGAGGGGGTGTGGCTAGCCTCAGCAAGGTGAAGATGAATATGGCAGCCCGACCTGATGCCATCCAAGCAGCCAGAGGGGTATTTCTACCCTGCAGTTCAGTCTCTGGGGGAAAATCATGATAGCTCGGCTTTTTGTCTCTTTTGTTTTGTATGTAGTGAGGAAACTGCACTGACCGGTGTACTCACTGACATCCCTCCCCTCCCCCATACACAGAACATTGTATATATTCATGGCTGTGTGAGAAGCCTCTGCTGTCAGCTGTGTCCTTCGCTTCTGACCTTCTCTATCATGTCCGCAATCTCTGAACCCATCTCTGGTATCATGTCCGCAGTCTCTGAACCCATCTCTGGTATCATGTCTGCAGTCTCTGACAATCTCTTGTATCATGTCTGCAGTCTCTGACCATCTCTTGTATCATGTCCGCAATCTCTGAACCCATCTCTGGTATCATGTCTGCAGTCTCTGAACCCATCTCTGGTATCATGTCTGCAGTCTCTGACAATCTCTTGTATCATGTCTGCAGTCTCTGACCATCTCTTGTATCATGTCCGCAGTCTCTGATCATCTCCTGTATCATGTCCGCAGTCTCTGACAATCTCTTGTATCATGTCTGCAGTCTCTGACCATCTCTTGTATCATGTCCGCAGTCTCTGATCATCTCCTGTATCATGTCCGCAGTCTCTGACCATCTCTTGTATCATGTCTGCAGTCTCTGATCATCTCTTGTATCATGTCTGCAGTCTCTGACCATCTCTTGTATCATGTCCGCACAGTCTCTGACCATCTCTTGTATCATAGCCGCACAGTCTCTGACCATCTCTTGTATCATAGCCGCACAGTCTCTGACCATCTCTTGTATCATGTCCGCACAGTCTCTGACCATCTCTTGTATCATGTCTGCAGTCTCTGACCATCTCTTGTATCATGTCTGCAGTCTCTGATAATCTCTTGTCTCATGTCCGCACAGTCTCTGACCATCTCTTGTATCATGTCCGCAGTCTCTGATCATCTCCTGTATCATGTCCGCAGTCTCTGACCATCTCTTGTATCACGTCTGCAGTCTCTGATCATCTCTTGTATCATGTCTGCAGTCTCTGACCATCTCTTGTCTCATGTCCGCACAGTCTCTGACCATCTCTTGTATCATGTCCTCAGTCTCTGACCATCTCTTGTATGATGTCTGCAATCTCTGAACCCATCTCTTGTCTCATGTCCGCACTGTCTCTGACCATCTCTTGTATCATGTCCTCAGTCTCTGACCATCTCTTGTATGATGTCCGCACAGTCTCTGACGATCTCTTGTATGATGTCTGCAATCTCTGAACCCATCTCTTGTATCATGTCCGCACAGTCTCTGACCATCTCTTGTATCATGTCTGCAGTCTCTGATAATCTCTTGTCTCATGTCCGCACAGTCTCTGACCATCTCTTGTATCATGTCCTCAGTCTCTGAACCCATCTCTTGTATCATGTCCGCACAGTCTCTGACCATCTCTTGTATCATGTCCACACAGTCTCTGAGCATCTCTTGTATCATGTCCTCAGTCTCTGACCATCTATTGTATCATGTCCGCACAGTCTCTGACCATCTCCTGTATCATGTCCGCACAGTCTCTGACCATCTCCTGTATCATGTCTGCAATCTCTGACCATCTATTGTATTTGTTTGATGGGATCTGCCTGGGGGGATGGTATTTGGAGTATCTTTATCTGCTGATTGTTAAACGTTCTGCCATACACATATTGCTATTGTGGTGTAGGATCTGTGCCTGCTCTCCCTCCATCCCTCTTTCTTTCCTTCTCTCTCCTTCCCTCCCTATCTCTCTCTTTTTCTTTCTTTCTTCTCCCTTCATCCCTCTTTCACCTCAGACTCTATTTAACCACACCCCCTTTAGGGTAGGATGTTTTTTAGGACCCCTTTGCCTGCCAATAGCCCTCCTGGACAAAGATTTGTGTTTTCCAATCCAAACACGTCAGATGTCACCAGGTTAGGAGAGCGCCCTCTCTGGTTACATCTAAGCCGTATCCGGGCCCGCCATCCACCGGAGTATCTGTGACCGAGACTCTGGCAGTGGATTAGAGCTTCTGCTCTTTATGCCAATATTCCCCATTTCCTGCTATATAGGGGTATATTGCTTCACAGGCACCACAAACTCTGGGGGACTACAGAGCCCAGCACACCTATTCATCTACAGCCGGGGGTCTTCTGAGTAAGTGCTGCCAGATTACCCCAGGAGTTGTCTGACACTTTGTTATCAGAAAGTTTTATTGGAATTATCGTGTTGTGGGTTCAGATATTTTATCCATAGTGCAAGCGCTGTCCCAACATTTATTATTTGTAGAATAACCCCTTCAGGGTCAGAGCATTTACCCTGTTGCAAGTATGACCTTTGTGACCTGATAGTTCCACCACTGTCTCACCTCCACCGATCTCCCACAAAGGCCTCACCTCCACCAATCTCCCACACAGGGCTCACCTCCACCGATCTCCCACACACACAGGGCTCCCCTCCACCGATCTCCCACACACACAGGGCTCCCCTCCACCGATCTCCCACACACACAGGGCTCACCTCCACCGATCTCCCACACACAGGGCTCACCTCCACCGATCTCCCACACACAGGGTTCACCTCCACGGATCTCACACACAGGGCTCACCGCCACCGATCTCCCACACAGGGCACCCCTCCACCGATCTCCCACACAGGGCTCACCTCCACCGATCTCCCACACACACAGGGCTCACCTCCACCGATCTCCCACACACACAGGGCTCACCTCCACCGATCTCCCACACACAGGGCTCACCTCCACCAATCTCCCACACAGGGCTCACCTCCACCGATCTCCCACACAGGGCTCACCTCCACCGATCTCCCAAAAACAGGGCTCACCTCCACCGATCTCCCACACACAGGGCTCACCTCCACCGATCTCCCTCACAGGGCTCACCTCCACCGATCTCCCTCACAGGGCTCACCTCCACCGATCTCCCACACACACAGGGCTCACCTCCACCGATCTCGCACACACAGAGCTCATTTCCACCGATCTCTCACACACACAGAGCTCACCTCCACTGATCTCTCACACACAGAGGGCTCACCTCCACCGATCTCCCACACACAGGGCTCACCTCCACCGATCTCCCACACACAGGGCTCACCTCCACCGATCTCACACACACAGGGCTCACCTCCACCGATCTCGCACACACAGAGCTCATTTCCACCGATCTCTCACACACACAGAGCTCACCTCCACTGATCTCTCACACACACAGGGCTCACCTCCACTGATCTCTCACACACACAGGGCTCACCTCCACCGATCTCGCACACAGGGCTCACCTCCACCGATCTCACACACACAGGGATCACCTCCACCGATCTCCCACACACAGGGCTCACCTCCACCGATCTCACACCCAGGGCTCACCGCCACCGATCTCCCACACACAGGGCTCCCCTCCACCGATCTCCCACACACACAGGGCTCACCTCCACTGATCTCTCACACACACACAGGGCTCACCTCCACCAATCTCACACCCTGGGCTCACCTCCACCAATCTCCCACACACAGGGCTCACCTCCACCGATCTCGCACACACAGGGATCACCTCCACCGATCTCCCACACACAGGGCTCACCTCCACCGATCTCACACACACAGGGCTCACCTCCACCGATCTCACACCCAGGGCTCACCGCCACCAATCTCACACCCTGGGCTCACCTCCAGCAATCTCCCACACACAGGGTTCACCTCCACCGATCTCTCACACACACAGGGCTCACCTTCACCGATCTCACACACACAGGGCTTACCTCCACCGATCTCAGACACAGAGGGCTCATCTCCACCGATCTCCCACACACAGGGCTCACCTCCACCGATCTCCCACACACACAGGGCTCACCTCCACCGATCTCACACACACACGCAGGGCTCACCTCCACCGATCTCACACACACACAGGGCTCACCTCCACCGATCTCACACACACAGGGCTCACCTCCACTGATCTCCCACACAGGGCTCACCTCCAAAAACTAAACAGCCCAAACCGAATGTTTTCCCATGGGGCAATAGTTCTTTAATGTACAACATACTATTATTGTGTGACCAATACCATCCAAATAATTCTTACTTTCATTTCCCAAAGTTATCCGTCTACAAGGAGACCTGTATAGATCAAATGAGGATGGAGGAGGACCGGAGTCACATGACTGAGAATATACTAAACCTCACCCTGGAGATCATCTACCTGCTGACCGGAGAGGTGAGGAGGATTCTGGGAGGTCACATGACATCACTCTTATCTCTATTAATAAAACACAGACCTGACCAGAGAGGTGAGGAGGATTCTGGGAGGTCACATGACATCACTCGTATCTCTATTAATAAAACACAGACCTGACCGAAGAGGTGAGGAGGATACTGGGATTCTAACATGATATTCCTATTGCTTCCTCAATACAGAGATTTCCTCTTCTGAAGTCAGGTGATCATATGACCATCACAGTGCCTCCATGTGACTCCCAAAAACCTGAGAGACACAACATGCAGAAGATTCTAGAAGTCACCAAGAAGATGATGGAGCTGCTGACAGGAGAGGTGAGCGGTGCTGGGAATTCTGGGACATTATCCAGTAACAGACAAGGGATGTGTCTGGATGGTGACTGTATCATTGTGTGTGTCAGGTTCCTATAAGGTGTCAGGATGTCACTGTCTATTTCTCCATGGAGGAGTGGGAGTATTTAGAAGGACACAAGGATCTCTACAAGGACGTCATGATGGAGAATCAGCCGCCCCTCACATCACCGGGTAAGAGGAGACTTTATTGTAAAGGAGAGAGCAGTACGGAGGGTCCACCCAGATCCCCCATCATCTGATAAACACATAGAAACAATGTATTCAGTCAGTGTGTGTGTTTCCTACAGATGGATCCAGTAATGCGAACCCAGCAGAGAGATGTCCCCGTCCTCTGTATTCCCGGGATTCCACACAGGAAGGTCACACCATCCCTCACCATCATCAGGTAGAGGATTGACTTTATTGTCAGTTCTGATTTATACACAGCTTTTTTTTTTTTCAATGAATGTTTTATTATATATTCAGAGTGGAATCCTCGGGGATTATAATATTGTTGTTATAGAAGAGTATAAAGAGGAGGATGAGGAGTATGGAGTGATGGAGGAGTTTTCAGAAGGACACAAGGATATGATGGAGCCACCTAATACCAGGAACCCACCAGAGAGATGTCCCCGTCCTCTGTATTCCCGGGATTCCACACGGGAAGGTCACACCATCCCTCACTGTTACAAGGTTGGTGGGACGGAGCATCCAGAACATGGACTTGTGTAGAAAATGTGTGGATTTTTTATGTGAAGTCGCAATAATAAAGCTTATATTTTACAGATTATATTCTCTCTCATTTTCTTGGTTTAGAGTGGAGATCCAATTGATATAGAATTTGAGGTTAAAGCAGAAGAAGAAGAGACGTATGTGAGGGATGATCAGCAGTCTATGGAGGAGGATGGAATAACGGGGACATTTATAGAGGAGGACACTCCTACAGAGATCAGCACAGGTGGGTCATTAACACTAAATACATTCCTCCACCCATACTGCTCACTGATTGGTCCAGAGTATGACGGAGACTGGATGATATCAGCCTGTAATCCCCTGGTCACTTTCCTGAACTCTGTTTCCCGTCCTGTATTCCTGTATTTCTCTCGGATAATCTTCCTTCTCTGTGCTGCAGACACAATTTATGTCTCTAGACTGGATTTATGGAGATTCTGGGGTTCAGCTGGCAGCAAAATCTTGGCTTTCCCTATAGGTGTTACCAGACCTAGGCACCTGGGGTATGTGCTTTGAGTTTTCCTCATGCTCGGGTCTAGTAAGATCTCTGACAGAACAATCCTCCCAGGGTTACTTGTTCTGTTATTTGCTGGCTGTGCCGGGTGGAGGGATATGTCTGTATAGTCTCACATCCAAATCACTGAGAGCAGTCTCAGGAGATGGGAGGCAGTGGTGTGGGACCTCTGCAACTTGTCTCATGTAAACATTGAAGCTTCTACTGAATACCAATATTATGAGTCCTGACCCCTGCACTATATACTCTATGTTGTACATTACGTACTCCTGACCCCTGCACTATATACTCTGTTGTACATTATACACTCCCGACCCCTGCACTATATACTCTATGCTGTACATTACATACTCCTGATCCCTGCGCTATATACTCTATGTTGTACATTATATACTCCTAACCCCTGCACTATATACTCTATGTTGTACATTACTTACTCCTGATCCATGCACTATATACTCTATGTTGTACATTACATACTCCTGACTTCTGCTCTCTCCCCTCTACCCACTGCTATATATACACATAATATGGATTCTCTTTTGTTACTCCCATTTCCTACCAGCTGGACATTTTATATCTGATGATCTGATTGGAGGACAGACTTTTACATGTTGATAATAATGTGATAACATCCTCCAACTTTGGAACCTTAAACAGAAAGTGATAATGAGGGAGGAGTCAGTAACCCAATGGTGGTCTTCAGGATCAGTCCAGTCTTCATCTTGGTTGTTCTCCCCCCATCCTCACTCTCTGACCTCTGGTGGGACTCAGCCCCGCTGTTATTCATGACTAAATCATGGACTAAATAAGGAAGTGCAGGACTTCTTGTGTTGGGAAGATGGCAATGAGTGATAGAGGGGGAGGGGACACTCGTCCTATAAACCCCTCATCACTGTCACTCCCATAAAAGACAGTTCTCGTTGTTTCCTCACTCTCTGACTAAGGTCCATGAATAAAGAAATGAACTGGTAGGAGATCAGAGGACCCATTTACTAGTTACCTTGAGGGGGGAATTGTAAGATCCTCAGAGAGAAAGCTGCCTGATGTGGGCGGAGTCCTGGCTTAGGGGAACCAATCTGCTGATGTCTAGTAATAATCTTTGTATTTCTTTTTTAGTAGATGGACGGGAGATGAGGAAAACCTCAGAGGATTCTCTCACTTTGTCTCCACACTGTAAAGTAGAAGATGAGGACATCACACAGTATAGTCCAGGAGAAAACCCGGCTACCTCAAATGTCCATCCGGCACCACACAGTGTAGATGGACCATCGTATTCCTCTTATCCTGAGGAACCTCAGACTGTGAGGGACAGTGCCAGATCATCGTATTCCTCTTATCCTGAGGAACCTCAGACTGTGAGGGACAGTGCCGGACCATCATATTCCTCTTATCCCGAGGAACCTCAGACTGTGAGGGACAGTGCGGGACCATTGTATTCCTCTTATCCTGAGGAACCTCAGACTGTGAGGGACGGTGCCGGATCATCGTATTCCTCTTATCCTGAGGAACCTCAGACTGTGAGGGACAGTGCCAGATCATCGTATTCCTCTTATCCTGAGGAACCTCAGACTGTGAGGGACGGTGCCGGATCATCGTATTCCTCTTATCCTGAGGAACCTCAGACTGTGAGGGACAGTGCCAGATCATCGTATTCCTCTTATCCTGAGGAACCTCAGACTGTGAGGGACGGTGCCGGACCATTGTATTCCTCTTATCCTGAGGAACCTCAGACTGTGAGGGACGGTGCCGGACCATCGTATTCCTCTTATCCTGAGGAACCTCAGACTGTGAGGGACAGTGCCGGACCATCGTATTCCTCTTATCCTGAGGAACCTCAGACTGTGAGGGATGGTGCCAGACCATCGTATTCCTCTTATCCTGAGGAACCTCAGACCGTGAGGGACGGTGCCGTCCTTCCAACAGATAAGAGCTTTTCCTGTGCTGAGTGCGGGAAGTGTTTCCGTTTTAAATGCAGTCTTAATGTGCATAAAATAACTCACACAGGAGAGAAGCCACATTCTTGCCCTGAGTGCGGGAAATGTTTTTCACAAAAGTCTGATCTTTTCAAACATCAGAAGACTCACACAGGAGAGAAGCCGTATTCCTGTTTTGAGTGTGGGAAATGTTTTAGAAGAAAATCAGAAGTTGCCGACCATGAGAGGTGTCACACAGGGGAGAAGCCGTATCCCTGTGATGAGTGCGGGAAGTGGTTCCGTGTTCGCTCCACACTTAGGGTGCATAAAAGATCTCACACAGGTGAGAAGCCACATTCCTGTCCTGAGTGTGGGAAATGTTTTTCACAGAAGGCCAATCTTGAAAAGCATCAGAGATTTCACACAGGGGAGAAGCCATTTTCCTGTCCTGTGTGCGGGAAGTGTTTTTCGGAAAAGTCCAGACGTAATATTCATCAGAGATTGCACACAGGTTAGAAGTTGCATTCCGGTCCTAGGTGTGGGAAAGGTTTTTTTTTATGAAAATCAGAACTTATCACACATCAGATGTGTCACACAGGGAAAAAGTCATACTCCTTTTTCAAGTGCGGAAAATGTTTTGTACTAAAAACTGTACTTCTTACACATTAAAGTCTCACAAGGGGGGGAAAACTGTATGTCTGTCCTGAGTGCAGGAAAATTTTCTAGTCAAAATCAGAACTTCACACGTATCAGAGATCTCACACGGGGGAGAAGCCGTATTCCTGTCCTGAGTGTGGGAAATGTTTTTCACAGAAGTCCGATCTTTACACACATCAGAGATCTCACACAGGGGAGAAGCCGTATTCCTGTCCTGAGTGTGGGAAATGTTTTTCACAGAAGTCCAGTCTTTACAGACATCAGAGATCTCACTCGGGGGAGAAGCCATATCCCTGTCCTGAGTGAGGGAATTGTTCCTCACTGAAGTCCTGTCTTCCTGTACATCAGGGATCCCACACAACCCTGGAGGTGTATTAGTGCCTTGAGTGCGGGAAATGTCTTCTATATGAATGTTGGTGGACATGTGGGGAAGAAGCACACCCTGATATACACCTCAGATATACTCCATGGCTGATCTTCATCATGTAAGAAACACTTCATAAGGAGATCGGAGATCACCAGAGACATGGATGTCCCGTGTTGGTCATTGATAGCAGGAGAAAAATAAAAATGGAGTCCGTACCTCTCATTGGCTGAGTACATTTTGTGGTGTAACCTTTCACAAACACAAAAATAGTTGAATGAATATGAGCAGCATTTACCCAGCTGTGATGGGTTTTGGCCATATTTTATTTCCTATGAACATTGACTCCATCTAGTGGCCATAATGTCACCTATTGTCCTTCATCAGGTATGGCTTCATACCTAACCTGAGATCATACTCTTATGGGTACATTAAACTGTGAAGAACACAAGTCAATAACACCAACCATTTATTTCATTTGAAAATACCACATTTGGGCTTTAACCACTTAAGCCCCAGAAGATTTGGCTGCTCAAAGACCAGGGCCTATTTTGCGATTCAGCACTGCGTGACTTTAATGGGCAATTGCACTGTCGTGCGACGCTGTACCCAAATGAAAATGACGTCCTTTTTATCCACGAACAGAGCTTTCTTTTGGTGGTATTTGCTCACCTCTGCGATTTTTTTATTTTTTGCTCTATAAACAAAAAAAAGAGCGACAATTTTGAAAAAAATAATATTTTTCACATTTTTTTATATGAAATTCTCAAAAAAAATTGAAAAATCAATTTTTTTTAACATTTTGAGGCAATTTGTTTTCTGCTACATATTTTTGGTAAAAAAAAAAAAAATCGCAATAAGCGTATTTTGATTGGTTTGCGCAAAAGTTATTGCGTTTACTAACTACGGGAAAGATTTATGTCATTTTTATAGTTTTTTTTTTTTTTAACTAGTAATGGTGGCGATCTGCTATTTTTTTTTTTTTTTGCGGGACTGCGACATTGCGGCGGACAGATCGGACCCCTGACTGACATTTTTGACACTTTTGGGGGTACCAGTGACATTACTACAGTAATCAGTGCTATACATATGCACTGTTACTGTAAAAATGACACTGGCAGGGAGGGGGGTTTACTTTATTGGTGATCAAGGGGTTAAGTGTGTCCCTAGGGGCGTGATTCTAACTGTTAGGGGGCGTGGCTTGTGAAGTCATCACAGAGACATACGATCCTATATAGCAGGATCACATAGCCTTTGTCATTACTTCAGGGAGAATGACAGACGGTTGTGTTTACATCAGCCGTCTGTCTTTCTCCCTCTCCTGTGGGAGATCGCGAGTGGCCGGTGGCCATCGGAGCCGCCGGTCACACACACTGGCTAGGCAGGGAACGAGTGGGGCCTACCCTACAGGCTCGTGGGCGAGCAACGTAGTACTACGTCACTTTGCCCAGGAGAGGCTGACTGCCGCAGTAAATAGTCGTGCGGCAGTCGGCAAGTGGTTAACAATAAACTAGCAAACTGAAGGCACTGAGGACTGTCATGGTGCCGTATGAACTCACAATGAGAAAGTATTATAAAAATACAAAAGTTTTCCCTCACAGCTTGGAAGACACGGGGCATACTGACAATACAACATTTGTTCCACAATACGAAGTTAAAACCCTTTTCGTCCCTTCAACACACATACCATCTTCCTGCCTCTGAACTCTTTTCCTATATCAGACTTAAGCATCTTCTCTCTACCTTACCGACCCCATGTTACAGACTACCAAGCACTGTATGGCATTTCCTACTCAACCCGTCTGCTGCCTCTAGAGGCATATCACTGATATACCAGGCCTTACAAGACAAATCCACGTTTACCAAGTCGCGTCCTCTTCTTCAATGGGAGGCGGATCTCCACCAATCGTTTACTACAGCTCAATGGCAAACAGCACTGAGGCATGCATATAAACACGCCAAATGCTCGGCTTTATGGGAGCAAACAATTAAAATCACACTTCGCTGGCACCTAACACCTACCAAATTGGCGAAATTCTATGGGCACTCTTCTCCACTATGTTGGAGGAACTGCGGGCACCTGGGCAACATTTACCACATTCTATGGGACTGCCCGTCTCTCCGTACATACTGGCAAGATGTCTTTCATACGATCACAGAAATCACGAAATCCGTGTTAACACCCACCGCGGCTCTCGCCTTGCTTAATATCACCATACAAACATTTTCCCCTGCTCTTAGACACATCGTCACCCATGTTCTTTTGGCAGCTAGATTGTCCATTACAAGGAATTGGAAACGGACGCAACCCCCCTCAATCCACGAAGTCCTAGACATGGTGCACACCCACAGTATGTATGAACAGATGTTTGCCTCGAGCGGAGGGAACTATCAAAAGTCCCTCTCCTTGTGGCAACCCTGGTTACAATGGTACCACCATTTACATACGCCTGCTCTACCCTGAATTTAAGCCTAGATCTAGTTGATGACTAATTGACACCTACTGCTGTTATTATGATGACCCCATGTTTTGCTATTTATGTCTGGTTGTTATTGACGCAGATTCGCTGCGGTTGGCTGTTCAATGTCATTCTTTACTTGGAACAATATTTCTTTGCAATGTTTTTTGCATTCTTTGTATGTTGTACTGAAAATTTTCAATAAAAAACATTGAACAATAAAAAAAAAAAAAATACAAAAGTTTATTATATATACATGAGTAAAAAAAAAAAAATCCCCTTGAAGGGCAACACACAAAAAAAAATTATTGTATAAAAATACATCACAAACATCCAGATACGGTCCAGTACAAGGACTAGGAAAATACAACGTACAACACCTCCTCTTATGGATTGGGTGTCAGCTGTGAAGTCTCCCCAAAAGGGGGGATCCCCAGACCAGATCCAATCGTTCTGTACATGTTTCGCAGATACACTGCTTCTCCAGGAACTTGACTCGAGGGGGTTGTATAATCTGTAATGAGATATAGATCCACAAATAATATTGTAGCACTGCCCCCTAGAGGACTGCTGGATATAACACTTTCTGGGTTACCCTTAGCAACTGGTTGCAGAAACGTATCACTAATTTCTTGGCTCAGTCAATAATCAGTCCAGGGGATGTTGTTTTGTAGTTTTATTTAGAACTTGGATAGGAGAAGGGATGAGTGGGATACTCCAACTAATAACTATTCACAGTATTGAGGACAACTGACTTTAGGATGCGGCAAGGCTGCTGCTTCACTCTGCCACTGAAGTGAAGATATTTTAATTGTTCCTGCTTGAAATTCTCCTCAGGGTTCTAAACTCGACACCCCCTTTCTCTGTGTGTGCTGACACCTGTCCACTGACTCTATCCTCTGGAGTGGTCCCCTTCCTGGGCAGGCCCCCGGGCAAGTTCCTCTGTACTCATGGACACTGTTTTTCCAGAGTCACCGTTGCCTCCATCTCCACCAGTCAGCTTTCTCCAGTCGTCTGTCCAGGACAGCACAGGAGATATAGGCTCCACCTCCAGAGACAGGAAACACAAAGGATCAGGTGAATAAAGGGGCGAACATCCACCGTCTTCCCCAGTCTTTTGTGTTTCCTCCCGGAGGAGGAGGCAGGTGTGGAGCTCTGCTGATACCTGTCCTGGTCAGAGGACCATGGAGGCGATCGGCGGTGGAGGGCTAGGTCTGCTGCCCGCAACGGTGAGGAGTCCTCCTCGCTGGTCCGGCTTCCGGATACAGGGGCAGCGGGTGCATGTGCAGGCCTTGAGTTCCGGCCTTTGGAGCGCACAGAGAAGGGCGGGGCTTCTGGCTCATCACTTCCGGTTCTGGCTCTCACAGCGGTGATGGCGTCGGAACCATGGTGGTTTATTTAATTCGCTGAACTGCTCTGAACAACTGCTGGGCTTCCCTGTTCAAGACGCAGCGGCGTAATGTTACAGGAGGAAGAAGCCTCTCTCATGGAGACTGCAGGACACGGTGGTGGCGCCACCCCAGCTCTGGTAGGTGTCACAGGGGTAGGCTACCTACTAGGCTGGGGGAGGGGGGAGTGAGTCTAGGGGCTCCTCAGAATGCTGTGGATCTTCCTGCTTGTTTTTCTCGCCCCCCCCCCCCCCCCCAAGCTGAGCCCAGGCTAAAGAGCCTAGGAACTCTGGCTTAGCTTCTCTGGCAGGGGGAGGAGGTGTCTGTTAAGTAGGTGTATCCCCCCTCCTTTTTTTCTGTTTGGGGTCTGACCTTTTTCTTTTCCCCCTCTTCTCATCTTCAGGCTCAGCCCAAAGACACAGAGAAACCGGCAGGGAGGAAAAGATGCCCGGCCTGTGCCTCTCAATTTAAGGAGGTTTGGAGTAAACCCTTCTGTAAACCCTGCATAGACAAATTGGTCTATAAGGATTCAACAGGGGCATGTAAGGATTTAATCGCAGGAGTCCAGAAGGAAATGAACGCGATTAAATCCATGGTTCACAGTAATATCCGCGCTATGGAGAAAACGATCTATTTCTAGATTTCCTGAAGATGGCTGCTGCCTACCTCTAAAATATAGACAAATGGTCGATATTAGATAAATGTGGGGATAGTGAGGTACCTGGCGCTGCCCTAATATAATAGAGAGAAGAGCTAGCTCTTGCAGTCCTGGGCTTGTTGCTGCCACACCTCCCGGCTAGCAACCAACCACGTTGTTTGTCTGACTCTGCTCCTAGTGTGTGGAACTTCCTCTTTTGGACCTGGCTGCTGACAGTGCTCTGCCTCCAATTTATAACCCTGGACCCACGGTTTATGAGCATGAGGGGCATATAATACATACGGTCTATACGGCTACTGAAAAGGGATCAGCCTATGGGACCATCCTGGACCAGGGAACAGATTCAGGTCTTACACGCTGATTACCCCTGTAGGGGTGATAATTTCTGGTGAGTGCGGGCAGAGTTGGGACTAAGGGAGCACTATTTCCACACTCGGCACCCTTATACCCGGAGCACCACGGAAAGCACCCACGGAGCCGAATACCGCAATAGCCCACCCTCATTTGCACTTTCATATGGACTTTATATGAACTTAATTTTTATTCACCCAAACGATTGAACTTTTTACCGCCAGAGATCTATATATTTTCTACCATATATGTCATACATTTTTTTCTTGTCACAGCTAATTTTTATCACTTCTATTTTTTTTAAATCTTTTACAAATTTTTACACCGTCCATTATTTATTATCTGATATATTTCACTTATAACCGATATTAACTAGCAGTTTATGAATTTTATACCATTTTTATAATTTTTTACTATTGCTTTGAGATATCACTGCTAGCACTATTTGGTGCAACCTATCACTGCTGCACATGCGCACGTATACTTTATGAAAATTATGCGCACTGATTTCCTGCACTAAGTCACTTTAATAACATTGTTTTTGGATTAACTGATTACTTGCATAATTTATTGGTTTATACACTGCACCTTATGTATGTATATATATGAACTAACCCCATATATATGATATATTACCCGTAATTATAATTATATTAGGGCAGCGCCAGGTACCTCACTATCCCACGATTAAATACATGCTGTCTAACATAGAGACCCCCAAACAGCCAGCAGAAGCCCCTCTAGTTTCAGCCCCAAAGGAGGGTGGAGAAACAGAGGAAGAAGACTCAGATTCCCTTGAGGAGCAGCATGTCAGGGTGGGGAGAGAGGAGAAAGAGCAGCGTGTCAGGGTGGAGAGATGGAAGAGAGAGCAGCGTGTCAGGGTGGGGAGAGAGGAGAGAGCAGCGTGTCAGGGTGGGGAGAGAGAGGAGAGAGCAGCGTGGAGAGAGGTGAGAGAGAGCAGCGTGTCAGGGTGGTGAGAGAGGAGAGAGCAGCATGTCAGGGTGGAGAGAGAGGAGAGAGAACAGCGTGTCAGGGTGGAGAGAGAACAGCGTGTCAGGGTGGAGAGAGAGGGCAGCATGTCAGGGTGGGGAGAGAGAGGAGAGAGGGCAGCGTGTCAGGGTGGGGAGAGAGCTGCGTGTCAGGGTGGAGAGAGAGGAGAGAGAGGAGCGTGTCAGGGTGGGGAGAGAGGAGAGAGCAGCGTGTCAGGGTGGGGGGAGAGGAGAGAGCAGCGTGTCAAGGTGGGGAGAGAGGAGAGAGCAGCGTGTCAGGGTGAGGAGAGAGAGCAGCGTGTCAGGGTGGAGAGAGGAGAGAGAGCAGCCTGTCAGGGTGGAGAGAGAGCAGCGTGTCAAGGTGGGGAGAGAGAGCAGGGTGGGGAGAGAGAGGAGAGAAAGCAGCGTGTCAGGGTGGGGAGAGAGAGGAGAGAGAGCAGGGTGAGGAGAGAGAGGAGAGAGAGCAGCGTGTCAGGGTGGGGAGAGAGGAGAGAGAGCAGCGTGTCAGGGTGGGTAGAGAGGGGAGAGAGAGCAGCGTGTCAGGGTGGGTAGAGAGAGGAGAGAGAGCAGCATATCAGGGTGGGGAGAGAGGAGAGCAGCGTGTCAGGGTGGAGAGGGAGAGGAGAGAGCAGCGTGACAGGGTGGAGAGAGAGGAGAGAGAGCAGCGTTTCAGGGTGGGGAGAGAGAGGAGAGAGTGCAGCGTGTCAGGGTGGGTAGAGAGAGGAGAGAGAGCAGCGTGTCAGGGTGGAGAGAGAGGAGAGAGAGCAGCGTGTCAGGGTGGAGAGAGAGGAGAGAGAGCAGCGTGTCAGGGTGGAGAAAGAGGAGAGAGAGCAGCGTGTCAGGGTGGAGAGAGGAGAGAGAGCAGTGTGTCAGGGTGGAGAGAGAGCAGGGTGGGGAGAGAGGAGAGAGAGCAGCGTGTCAGGGTGGAGAGAGAGCAGTGTGTCAGGGTGGAGAGAGAGGAGAGAGAGCAGCGTGTCAGGGTGGGGAGAGAGAGCAGTGTGTCAGGGTGGAGAGAGAGGAGAGAGAGCAGCATGTCAGGGTAGAGAGATAGGAGAGAGCAGCGTGTTGGGTGGAGGGAGAGCAGCATGTCGGGGTGGGGAGAGAGGAGAGAGAGCAGCGTGTCGGGGAGGAGAGAGAAAGGAGAGAGAGCAGCGTGTCAGGGTGGAGAGAGAGAGGAGAGAGAGCAGCGTGTCAGGGTGGGTTGAGAGAGGAGAGAGCAGCGTGTCAGGGTGGGGAGAGAGAGGAGAGAGCAGCGTGTCAGGGTGGGGAGAGGAGAGAGCAGTGTATCAGGGTGGAGAGGGGAGAGAGAGCAGTGTGTCAGGGTGGAGAGAGAGGAGAGAGCAGCGTGTCAGGGTGGAGAGAAAGGAGAGAGAGCAGCGTATCAGGGTGGAGAGAGAGAGCAGCGTGTCAGGGTGGGGAGAGAGGAGAGAGCAGCGTGTCAGGGTGGGGAGAGAGGAGAGAAAGCAGCATGTCAGGGTGGGGAGAGAAGAGAGAGAGCAGCGTGTCAGGGTGGGGAGAGAGAGAGGAGAGAGCAGCGTGTCAGGGTGGGGAGAGAGAGGAGAGAGCAGCGTGTCAGGGTGGAGAGAAAGGAGAGAGCAGCGTGTCAGGGTGGAGAGAGGAGAGAGAGCAGGGTGTCAGGGTGGAGAGAGAGAGAGGAGAGAGCAGCGTGTCAGGGTGGAGAGAGAGGAGAGAGCAGCGTGTCAGGGTGGAGAGAGAGGAGAGAGCAGCGTGTCAGGGTGGAGAGAGAGCAGCGTGTCAGGGTGGGGAGAGAGGAGAGAGAGCAGCGTGTCAGGGTGGGGAGAGAGAGGAGAGAGAGCAGCGTGTCAGGGTGGAGAGAGAGAGGAGAGAGCAGCGTGTCAGGGTGGAGAGAGAGGAGAGAGCAGCGTGTCAGGGTGAGGAGAGAGAGCAGCGTGTCAGGGTGGAGAGAGAGGAATGAGCAGCGTGTCAGGGTGGGGAGAGAGGAGAGAGAGCAGCGTGTCAGGGTGGGGAGAGAGGAGAGAGAGCAGCGTGTCAGGGTGGGGAGAGAGAGCAGCGTGTCAGGGTGGGGAGAGAGAGGAGAGAGCAGCGTGTCAGGGTGGGGAGAGAGAGCAGCGTGTCAGGGTGGGAAGAGAAGAGAGAGAGCAGCGTGTCAGGGTGGGGAGAGAGAGCAGCGTGTCAGGGTGGGGAGAGAGAGGAGAGAGAGCAGCGTGTCAGGGTGGGGAGAGAGAGGAGAGAGCAGCGTGTCAGGGTGGGGAGGGAGGAGAGAGCAGCGTGTCAGGGTGGGGAGAGAGGAGAGAAAGCAGCGTGTCAGGGTGAGGAGAGAGAGCAGCGTGTCAGGTTGGGGAGAGAGGAGAGAGCAGCGTGTCAGGGTGGGGAGAGAGCAGGGTGGGGAGAGAGGAGAGAGAGCAGCGTGTCAGGGTGGAGAGAGAGCAGTGTGTCAGGGTGGAGAGAGAGGAGAGAGAGCAGCGTGTCAGGGTGGGGAGAGAGAGCAGTGTGTCAGGGTGGAGAGAGAGGAGAGAGAGCAGCATGTCAGGGTAGAGAGATAGGAGAGAGCAGCGTGTTGGGTGGAGGGAGAGCAGCATGTCGGGGTGGGGAGAGAGGAGAGAGAGCAGCGTGTCGGGGAGGAGAGAGAAAGGAGAGAGAGCAGCGTGTCAGGGTGGAGAGAGAGAGGAGAGAGAGCAGCGTGTCAGGGTGGGTTGAGAGAGGAGAGAGCAGCGTGTCAGGGTGGGGAGAGAGAGGAGAGAGCAGCGTGTCAGGGTGGGGAGAGGAGAGAGCAGTGTATCAGGGTGGAGAGGGGAGAGAGAGCAGTGTGTCAGGGTGGAGAGAGAGGAGAGAGCAGCGTGTCAGGGTGGAGAGAAAGGAGAGAGAGCAGCGTATCAGGGTGGAGAGAGAGAGCAGCGTGTCAGGGTGGGGAGAGAGGAGAGAGCAGCGTGTCAGGGTGGGGAGAGAGGAGAGAAAGCAGCATGTCAGGGTGGGGAGAGAAGAGAGAGAGCAGCGTGTCAGGGTGGGGAGAGAGAGAGGAGAGAGCAGCGTGTCAGGGTGGGGAGAGAGAGGAGAGAGCAGCGTGTCAGGGTGGAGAGAAAGGAGAGAGCAGCGTGTCAGGGTGGAGAGAGGAGAGAGAGCAGGGTGTCAGGGTGGAGAGAGAGAGAGGAGAGAGCAGCGTGTCAGGGTGGAGAGAGAGGAGAGAGCAGCGTGTCAGGGTGGAGAGAGAGGAGAGAGCAGCGTGTCAGGGTGGAGAGAGAGCAGCGTGTCAGGGTGGGGAGAGAGGAGAGAGAGCAGCGTGTCAGGGTGGGGAGAGAGAGGAGAGAGAGCAGCGTGTCAGGGTGGAGAGAGAGAGGAGAGAGCAGCGTGTCAGGGTGGAGAGAGAGGAGAGAGCAGCGTGTCAGGGTGAGGAGAGAGAGCAGCGTGTCAGGGTGGAGAGAGAGGAATGAGCAGCGTGTCAGGGTGGGGAGAGAGGAGAGAGAGCAGCGTGTCAGGGTGGGGAGAGAGGAGAGAGAGCAGCGTGTCAGGGTGGGGAGAGAGAGCAGCGTGTCAGGGTGGGGAGAGAGAGGAGAGAGCAGCGTGTCAGGGTGGGGAGAGAGAGCAGCGTGTCAGGGTGGGAAGAGAAGAGAGAGAGCAGCGTGTCAGGGTGGGGAGAGAGAGCAGCGTGTCAGGGTGGGGAGAGAGAGGAGAGAGAGCAGCGTGTCAGGGTGGGGAGAGAGAGGAGAGAGCAGCGTGTCAGGGTGGGGAGGGAGGAGAGAGCAGCGTGTCAGGGTGGGGAGAGAGGAGAGAAAGCAGCGTGTCAGGGTGAGGAGAGAGAGCAGCGTGTCAGGTTGGGGAGAGAGGAGAGAGCAGCGTGTCAGGGTGGGGAGAGAGAGGAGAGAGCAGCGTGTCAGGGTGGGGAGAGAGAGCAGCGTGTCAGGGTGAAGAGAGAGGAGAGAGAGCAGCGTGTCAGGGTGGGGAGAGAGAGCAGCGTTTCAGGGTGAGGAGAGAGAGCAGGATGGGGAGAGAGAGGAGAGAGAGCAGCGTGTCAGGGTGGGGAGAGAGGAGAGAGCAGCGTGTCAGGGTGGGGAGAGAGAGCAGCGTGTCAGGGTGGGGAGAGAGGAGAGAGCAGCGTGTCAGGGTGGAGAGAGAGCAGCGTGTCAGGGTGGGGAGAGAGGAGAGAGCAGCGTGTCAGGGTGGGGAGAGAGAGAGGAGAGAGAGCAGCGTGTCAGGGTGGAGAGAGAGCAGCGTGTTAGGGTGAGGAGAGAGCAGCGTATCAGGGTGGAGAGAGAGCAGCGTGTCAGGGTGGAGAGGGAGAGGAGAGAGCAGCGTGACAGGGTGGAGAGAGGAGAGAGAGCAGCGTTTCAGGGTGGGGAGAGAGAGGAGAGAGTGCAGCGTGTCAGGGTGGGTAGAGAGAGAGCAGCGTGTCAGGGTGGAGAGAGAGGAGAGAGAGCAGCGTGTCAGGGTGGAGAGAGAGGAGAGAGAGCAGCGTGTCAGGGTGGAGAAAGAGGAGAGAGAGCAGCGTGTCAGGGTGGAGAGAGGAGAGAGAGCAGTGTGTCAGGGTGGAGAGAGAGCAGTGTGTCAGGGTGGAGAGAGAGGAGAGAGCAGCGTCAGGGTGGGGGGAGAGAGGAGAGAGAGCTGCGTGTCAGGATGGAGAGAGAGGAGAGAGAGCAGCGTGTCAGGGTGGGGAGAGAGGAGAGAGAGCAGCGTGTCAGGGTGGGGAGAGAGAGTAGGGTGGGGAGAGAGGAGAGAGAGCAGCGTGTCAGGGTGGAGAGAGAGCAGTGTGTCAGGGTGGAGAGAGAGGAGAGAGAGCAGCGTGTCAGGGTGGGGAGAGAGAGCAGTGTGTCAGGGTGGAGAGAGAGGAGAGCAGCATGTCAGGGTAGAGAGATAGGAGAGAGCAGCGTGTTGGGTGGAGAGAGAGCAGCATGTCGGGGTGGGGAGAGAGGAGAGAGAGCAGCGTGTCGGGGAGGAGAGAGAAAGGAGAGAGAGCAGCGTGTCAGGGTGGGGAGAGAGAGGAGAGAGCAGTGTGTCAGGGTGGGGAGAGGAGAGAGCAGTGTATCAGGGTGGAGATGGGAGAGAGAGCAGTGTGTCAGGGTGGAGAGAGATGAGAGAGCAGCGTGTCAGGGTGGAGAGAGAGGAGAGAGAGCAGCGTATCAGGGTGGAGAGAGAGAGCAGCGTGTCAGGGTGGGGAGAGAGGAGAGAGCAGCGTGTCAGGGTGGGGAGAGAGGAGAGAAAGCAGCATGTCAGGGTGGGGAGAGAAGAGAGAGAGCAGCGTGTCAGGGTGGGGAGAGAGAGAGGAGAGAGCAGCGTGTCAGGGTGGGAGAGAGAGGAGAGAGCAGCGTGTCAGGGTGGAGAGAAAGGAGAGAGCAGCGTGTCAGGGTGGAGAGAGGAGAGAGAGCAGGGTGTCAGGGTGGAGAGAGAGGAGAGAGCAGCGTGTCAGGGTGGAGAGAGAGGAGAGAGCAGCGTGTCAGGGTGGGGGGGGGAGAGAGAGAGGAGAGAGCAGCGTGTCAGGGTGGAGAGAGAGCAGCGTGTCAGGGTGGGGAGAGAGGAGAGAGAGCAGCGTGTCAGGGTGGGGAGAGAGAGGAGAGAGAGCAGCGTGTCAGGGTGGAGAGAGAGAGGAGAGAGCAGCGTGTCAGGGTGGAGAGAGAGGAGAGAGCAGCGTGTCAGGGTGAGGAGAGAGAGCAGCGTGTCAGGGTGAGGAGAGAGGAATGAGCAGCGTGTCAGGGTGGAGAGAGAGGAGAGAGAGCAGCGTGTCAGGGTGGGGAGAGAGGTGAGAGAGCAGCGTGTCAGGGTGGGGAGAGAGGTGAGAGAGCAGCGTGTCAGGGTGGGGAGAGAGAGCAGCGTGTCAGGGTGGGGAGAGAGAGGAGAGAGCAGCGTGTCAGGGTGGGGAGAGAGAGCAGCGTATCAGGGTGGGAAGAGAAGAGAGAGAGCAGCATGTCAGGGTGGGGAGAGAGAGGAGAGAGAGCAGCGTGTCAGGGTGGGGAGAGAGAGGAGAGAGAGCAGCGTGTCAGGGTGGGGAGAGAGAGGAGAGAGAGCAGCGTGTCAGGGTGGGGAGAGAGAGGAGAGAGCAGCGTGTCAGGGTGGGGAGGGAGGAGAGAGCAGCGTGTCAGGGTGGGGAGAGAGGAGAGAAAGCAGCGTGTCAGGGTGAGGAGAGAGAGCAGCGTGTCAGGTTGGGGAGAGAGGAGAGAGCAGCGTGTCAGGGTGGGGAGAGAGAGGAGAGAGCAGCGTGTCAGGGTGGGGAGAGAGAGCAGCGTGTCAGGGTGAAGAGAGAGGAGAGAGAGCAGCGTGTCAGGGTGGGGAGAGAGAGCAGCGTTTCAGGGTGAGGAGAGAGAGCAGGATGGGGAGAGAGAGGAGAGAGAGCAGCGTGTCAGGGTGGGGAGAGAGGAGAGAGCAGTGTGTCAGGGTGGGGAGAGAGCAGCGTGTCAGGGTGGGAAGAGAGGAGAGAGCAGCGTGTCAGGGTGGGGAGAGAGGGGAGAGCAGCGTATCAGGGTGGAGAGAGAGAGCAGCGTGCCAGGGTGGGGAGAGGAGAGAGAGCAGCGTGTCAGGGTGGGGAGAGAGTAGAGAGCAGCGTGTCAGGGTGGAGAGAGAGGAGAGAGCAGCGTGTCAGGGTGGGGAGAGAGAGGAGAGAGCAGCGTGTCAGGGTGGGGAGAGAGAGGAGAGAGCAGTGTGTCAGGGTGGGGAGAGAGCAGCGTGTCAGGGTGGGGAGAGAGAGGAGAGAGCAGCGTGTCAGGGTGGGGAGAGAGAGGAGAGAGCAGCATGTCAGGGTGGGGAGAGAGAGGAGAGAGCAGCGTGTCAGGGTGGGGAGAGAGAGGAGAGAGCAGCGTGTCAGGGTGGGGAGAGAGGAGAGAGCAGCGTGTCAGGGTGGGGAGAGAGGAGAGAGAGCAGCGTGTCAGGGTGGCGAGAGAGGAGAGAGCAGCGTGTCAGGGTGGAGAGAGAGGAGAGAGCAGCGTGTCAGGGTGGAGAGAGAGGAGAGAGCAGCGTGTCAGGGTGGAGAGAGCAGCGTGTCAGGGTGGAGAGAGCAGCGTGTCAGGGTGGAGAGAGCAGCGTGTCAGGGTGGAGAGAGCAGCGTGTCAGGGTGGAGAGAGCAGCGTGTCAGGGTGGAGAGAGCAGCGTGTCAGGGTGGAGAGAGAGAGCAGCGTTTCAGGGTGAGGAGAGAGAGCAGGGTGGGGAGAGAGAGGAGAGCAGCGTGTCAGGGTGGGGAGAGAGGAGAGAGCAGCGTGTCAGGGTGGGGAGAGAGAGAAGCGTGTCAGGGTGGGGAGAGAGAAGAGAGCAGCGTGTCAGGGTGGGGAGAGAGAAGAGAGCAGCGTGTCAGGGTGGGGAGAGAGAAGAGAGCAGCGTGTCAGGGTGGGGGAGAGAGAAGAGAGCAGCGTGTCAGGGTGGGGAGAGAGGAGAGAGAGCAGCGTGTCCGGGTGAGGAGAGAGAGCAGCGTGTCAGGGTGGAGAGAGAGGTGAGAGCAGCGTATCAGGGTGGAGAGAGAGTAGCGTGCCAGGGTGGGGAGAGGAGAGAGAGCAGTGTGTCAGGTTGGGGAGAGAGTAGAGAGCAGCGTGTCAGGGTGGGGAGAGAGTAGAGATCATCGTGTCCGGGTGGGGAGAGAGGAGAGAGAGCAGCGTGTCAGGGTGGGGAGAGAGAGGAGAGAGAGAGCAGCGTGTCAGGGTGGGGAGAGAGAGGAGAGAGAGCAGCGTGTCAGGGTGGGAAGAGAGGAGAGAGCAGCGTGTCAGGGTGGGGAGAGAGAGGAGAGAGAGAAGCGTGTCAGGGTGGGGAGAGAGAAGAGAGCAGCGTGTCAGGGTGGGGAGAGAGGAGACAGAGAGCAGCGTGTCAGGGTGAGGAGAGAGAGCAGCGTGTCAGGGTGAGGAGAGAGGAGAGAGAGCAGCGTGTCAGGGTGGAGAGAGAGGTGAGAGCAGCGTGTCAGGGTGGGGAGAGAGAGGAGAGAGGGCAGCGTGTCAGGGTGGGGAGAGAGGAGAGAGAGCAGCGTGTCAGGGTGGGGAGAGAGGAGAGAGAGCAGCGTGTCAGGGTGGGGAGAGAGGAGAGAGAGCAGCGTGTCAGGGTGGGGAGAGAGCAGCGTGTCAGGGTGGAGAGAGGAGAGAGAGCAGCGTGTCAGGGTGGGGAAAGAGGAGAGAGTAGTGTGTCAGGGTGGGGAGAGAGGAGAGAGAGCAGCGTGTCAGGGTGGGGAGAGAGGAGAGAGCAGCATGTCAGGGTGGGGAGAGAGGAGAGAGAGCAGCGTGTCAGGGTGGAGAGAGAGGAGAGAGAGCAGCGTGTCAGGGTGGAGAGAGAGGAGAGAGCAGCGTGTAAGGGTGGAGAGAGAGGAGAGAGCAGCTTGTCAGGGTGGGGAGAGAGGAAAGAGCAGCGTGTCAGGGTGGAGAGAGAGGAGAGAGAGCAGCGTGTCAGGGTGGAGAGAGAGCAGCGTGCCAGGGTGGAGAGAGAGCAGCGTGTCAGGGTGGAGAAAGAGCAGCGTGTCAGGGTGGAGAGAGAGGAGAGAGCAGCGTGTCAGGGTGGGGAGAGAGAGGAGAGAGCAGCGTGTCAGGGTGGGGAGAGAGAGGAGAGAGCAGCGTGTCAGGGTGGGGGGAGAGGAGAGAGCAGCGTGTCAAGGTGGGGAGAGAGGCGAGAGCAGCGTGTCAGGGTGAGGAGAGAGAGCAGCGTGTCAGGGTGGAGAGAGAGAGAGAGGAGAGAGAGCAGCCTGTCAGGGTGGAGAGAGAGCAGCGTGTCAAGGTGGGGAGAGAGAGCAGGGTGGGGAGAGAGAGGAGAGAAAGCAGGGTGAGGAGAGAGAGGAGAGAGAGCAGCGTGTCAGGGTGGGGAGAGAGGAGAGAGAGCAGCGTGTCAGGGTGGGTAGAGAGGGGAGAGAGAGCAGCGTGTCAGGGTGGGTAGAGAGAGGAGAGAGAGCAGCATATCAGGGTGGGGAGAGAGGAGAGAGCAGCGTGTCAGGGTGGAGAGGGAGAGGAGAGAGCAGCGTGACAGGGTGGAGAGAGAGGAGAGAGAGCAGCGTTTCAGGGTGGGGAGAGAGAGGAGAGAGTGCAGCGTGTCAGGGTGGGTAGAGAGAGGAGAGAGCGCAGCATGTCAGGGTGGAGAGAGAGGAGAGAGAGGAGAGAGAGCAGCGTGTCAGGGTGGAGAAAGAGGAGAGAGAGCAGCGTGTCAGGGTGGAGAGAGGAGAGAGAGCAGTGTGTCAGGGTGGAGAGAGAGCAGTGTGTCAGGGTGGAGAGAGAGGAGAGAGCAGCGTCAGGGTGGGGGGAGAGAGGAGAGAGAGCTGCGTGTCAGGATGGAGAGAGAGGAGAGAGAGCAGCGTGTCAGGGTGGGGAGAGAGGAGAGAGAGCAGCGTGTCAGGGTGGGGAGAGAGAGCAGGGTGGGGAGAGAGAGGAGAGCAGCGTGTCAGGGTGGGGAGAGAGGAGAGAGCAGCGTGTCAGGGTGGGGAGAGAGAGGAGAGAGAGAAGCGTGTCAGGGTGGGGAGAGAGAAGAGAGCAGCGTGTCAGGGTGGGGAGAGAGAAGAGAGCAGCGTGTCAGGGTGGGGGAGAGAGAAGAGAGCAGCGTGTCAGGGTGGGGGAGAGAGGAGAGAGAGCAGCGTGTCCGGGTGAGGAGAGAGAGCAGCGTGTCAGGGTGGAGAGAGAGGTGAGAGCAGCGTATCAGGGTGGAGAGAGAGTAGCGTGCCAGGGTGGGGAGAGGAGAGAGAGCAGTGTGTCAGGTTGGGGAGAGAGTAGAGAGCAGCGTGTCAGGGTGGGGAGAGAGTAGAGATCATCGTGTCCGGGTGGGGAGAGAGGAGAGAGAGCAGCGTGTCAGGGTGGGGAGAGAGAGGAGAGAGAGCAGCGTGTCAGGGTGGGGAGAGAGAGGAGAGAGAGCAGCGTGTCAGGGTGGGAAGAGAGGAGAGAGCAGCGTGTCAGGGTGGGGAGAGAGAGGAGAGAGAGAAGCGTGTCAGGGTGGGGAGAGAGAAGAGAGCAGCGTGTCAGGGTGGGGAGAGAGGAGACAGAGAGCAGCGTGTCAGGGTGTGGAGAGAGAGCAGCGTGTCAGGGTGAGGAGAGAGGAGAGAGAGCAGCGTGTCAGGGTGGAGAGAGAGGTGAGAGCAGCGTGTCAGGGTGGGGAGAGAGAGGAGAGAGGGCAGCGTGTCAGGGTGGGGAGAGAGGAGAGAGAGCAGCGTGTCAGGGTGGGGAGAGAGGAGAGAGAGCAGCGTGTCAGGGTGGGGAGAGAGCAGCGTGTCAGGGTGGAGAGAGGAGAGAGAGCAGCGTGTCAGGGTGGGGAAAGAGGAGAGAGTAGTGTGTCAGGGTGGGGAGAGAGGAGAGAGAGCAGCGTGTCAGGGTGGGGAGAGAGGAGAGAGCAGCATGTCAGGGTGGGGAGAGAGGAGAGAGAGCAGCGTGTCAGGGTGGAGAGAGAGGAGAGAGAGCAGCGTGTCAGGGTGGAGAGAGAGGAGAGAGCAGCGTGTAAGGGTGGAGAGAGAGGAGAGAGCAGCTTGTCAGGGTGGGGAGAGAGGAAAGAGCAGCGTGTCAGGGTGGAGAGAGAGGAGAGAGAGCAGCGTGCCAGGGTGGAGAGAGAGCAGCGTGTCAGGGTGGAGAAAGAGCAGCGTGTCAGGGTGGAGAGAGAGGAGAGAGCAGCGTGTCAGGGTGGGGAGAGAGAGGAGAGAGCAGCGTGTCAGGGTGGGGAGAGAGAGGAGAGAGCAGCGTGTCAGGGTGGGGGGAGAGGAGAGAGCAGCGTGTCAAGGTGGGGAGAGAGGCGAGAGCAGCGTGTCAGGGTGAGGAGAGAGAGCAGCGTGTCAGGGTGGAGAGAGAGAGAGAGGAGAGAGAGCAGCCTGTCAGGGTGGAGAGAGAGCAGCGTGTCAAGGTGGGGAGAGAGAGCAGGGTGGGGAGAGAGAGGAGAGAAAGCAGGGTGAGGAGAGAGAGGAGAGAGAGCAGCGTGTCAGGGTGGGGAGAGAGGAGAGAGAGCAGCGTGTCAGGGTGGGTAGAGAGGGGAGAGAGAGCAGCGTGTCAGGGTGGGTAGAGAGAGGAGAGAGAGCAGCATATCAGGGTGGGGAGAGAGGAGAGAGCAGCGTGTCAGGGTGGAGAGGGAGAGGAGAGAGCAGCGTGACAGGGTGGAGAGAGAGGAGAGAGAGCAGCGTTTCAGGGTGGGGAGAGAGAGGAGAGAGTGCAGCGTGTCAGGGTGGGTAGAGAGAGGAGAGAGCGCAGCATGTCAGGGTGGAGAGAGAGGAGAGAGAGCAGCGTGTCAGGGTGGAGAGAGAGGAGAGAGAGCAGCGTGTCAGGGTGGAGAGAGGAGAGAGAGCAGTGTGTCAGGGTGGAGAGAGAGCAGTGTGTCAGGGTGGAGAGAGAGGAGAGAGCAGCGTCAGGGTGGGGGGAGAGAGAGCTGCGTGTCAGGATGGAGAGAGAGGAGAGAGAGCAGCGTGTCAGGGTGGGGAGAGAGGAGAGAGAGCAGCGTGTCAGGGTGGGGAGAGAGAGCAAGGTGGGGAGAGAGGAGAGAGAGCAGCGTGTCAGGGTGGAGAGAGAGGAGAGAGAGCAGCGTGTCAGGGTGGGGAGAGAGAGCAGTGTGTCAGGGTGGAGAGAGAGGAGAGAAAGCAGCATGTCAGGGTAGAGAGATAGGAGAGAGCAGCGTGTTGGGTGGAGAGAGAGCAGCATGTCGGGGTGGGGAGAGAGGAGAGAGAGCAGCGTGTCGGGGAGGAGAGAGAAAGGAGAGAGAGCAGCGTGTCAGGGTGGAGAGAGAGAGGAGAGAGAGCAGCGTGTCAGGGTGGGGAGAGAGAGGAGAGAGCAGCGTGTCAGGGTGGGGAGAGAGAGGAGAGAGCAGCGTGTCAGGGTGGGGAGAGAGAGGAGAGAGCAGCGTGTCAGGGTGGGGAGAGAGGAGACAGAGAGCAGCGTGTCAGGGTGAGGAGAGAGAGCAGCGTGTCAGGGTGAGGAGAGAGGAGAGAGAGCAGCGTGTCAGGGTGAGGAGAGAGGTGAGAGCAGCGTGTCAGGGTGGGGAGAGAGAGGAGAGAGGGCAGCGTGTCAGGGTGGGGAGAGAGGAGAGAGAGCAGCGTGTCAGGGTGGGGAGAGAGAGGAGAGAGCAGTGTGTCAGGGTGGGGAGAGGAGAGAGCAGTGTATCAGGGTGGAGAGGGGAGAGAGAGCAGTGTGTCAGGGTGGAGAGAGAGAGGAGAGAGCAGCGTGTCAGGGTGGAGAGAAAAGAGAGAGAGCAGCGTATCAGGGTGGAGAGAGAGAGCAGCGTGTCAGGGTGGGGAGAGAGGAGAGAGCAGCGTGTCAGGGTGGGGAGAGAGGAGAGAAAGCAGCATGTCAGGGTGGGGAGAGAAGAGAGAGAGCAGCGTGTCAGGGTGGGGAGAGAGAGAGGAGAGAGCAGCGTGTCAGGGTGGGGAGAGAGAGGAGAGAGCAGCGTGTCAGGGTGGGGAGAGAGAGGAGAGAGCAGCGTGTCAGGGTGGGGAGAAAGGAGAGAGCAGCGTGTCAGGGTGGAGAGAGGAGAGAGAGCAGGGTGTCAGGGTGGAGAGAGAGGAGAGAGCAGCGTGTCAGGTTGGGGGGGAGAGAGAGAGGAGAGAGCAGCGTGTCAGGGTGGAGAGAGAGCAGCGTGTCAGGGTGGGGAGAGAGGAGAGAGAGCAGCGTGTCAGGGTGGGGAGAGAGAGGAGAGAGAGCAGCGTGTCAGGGTGGAGAGAGAGAGGAGAGAGCAGCGTGTCAGGGTGGAGAGAGAGAGGAGAGAGCAGCGTGTCAGGGTGGAGAGAGAGGAGAGAGCAGCGTCAGGGTGGAGAGAGAGGAATGAGCAGCGTGTCAGGGTGGGGAGAGAGGAGAGAGAGCAGCGTGTCAGGGTGGGGAGAGAGGTGAGAGAGCAGCGTGTCAGGGTGGGGAGAGAGAGCAGCGTGTCAGGGTGGGGAGAGAGAGGAGAGAGCAGCGTGTCAGGGTGGGGAGAGAGAGCAGCGTGTCAGGGTGGGAAGAGAAGAGAGAGAGCAGCGTGTCAGGGTGGGGAGAGAGAGGAGAGAGAGCAGCGTGTCAGGGTGGGGAGAGAGAGGAGAGAGAGCAGCGTGTCAGGGTGGGGAGAGAGGAGAGAGAGAGCAGCGTGTCAGGGTGGGGAGAGAGAGGAGAGAGCAGCGTGTCAGGGTGGGGAGGGAGGAGAGAGCAGCGTGTCAGGGTGGGGAGAGAGGAGAGAAAGCAGCGTGTCAGGGTGAGGAGAGAGAGCAGCGTGTCAGGTTGGGGAGAGAGGAGAGAGCAGCGTGTCAGGGTGGGGAGAGAGAGGAGAGAGCAGCGTGTCAGGGTGGGGAGAGAGAGCAGCGTGTCAGGGTGAAGAGAGAGGAGAGAGAGCAGCGTGTCAGGGTGGGGAGAGAGAGCAGCGTTTCAGGGTGAGGAGAGAGAGCAGGATGGGGAGAGAGAGGAGAGAGAGCAGCGTGTCAGGGTGGGGAGAGAGGAGAGAGCAGCGTGTCAGGGTGGGGAGAGAGAGGAGAGAGTGAAGCGTGTCAGGGTGGGGAGAGAGCAGCGTGTCAGGGTGGGAAGAGAGGAGAGAGCAGCGTGTCAGGGTGGGGAGAGAGAAGAGAGCAGCGTGTCAGGGTGGGGAGAGAGGAGAGAGCAGCGTGTCAGGGTGGGGAGAGAGAAGAGAGCAGCGTGTCAGGGTGGGGAGAGAGAAGAGAGCAGCGTGTCAGGGTGGGGAGAGAGAAGAGAGCAGCGTGTCAGGGTGGGGAGAGAGGAGAGAGAGCAGCGTGTCAGGGTGAGGAGAGAGAGCAGCGTGTCAGGGTGGAGAGAGAGGTGAGAGCAGCGTATCAGGGTGGAGAGAGAGCAGCGTGCCAGGGTGGGGAGAGGAGAGAGAGCAGCATGTCAGGGTGGGGAGAGAGTAGAGAGCAGCGTGTCAGGGTGGAGAGAGAGGAGAGAGCAGCGTGTCAGGGTGGGGAGAGAGAGGAGAGAGCAGCGTGTCAGGGTGGGGGGAGAGAGGGGAGAGAGCAGCGTGTCAGGGTGGGGAGAGAGCAGCGTGTCAGGGTGGGGAGAGAGAGGAGAGAGCAGCGTGTCAGGGTGGGGAGAGAGAGGAGAGAGCAGCGTGTCAGGGTGGGGAGAGAGAGGAGAGAGCAGCGTGTCAGGGTGGAGAGAGCAGCGTGTCAGGGTGAAGAGAGCAGCGTGTCAGGGTGAAGAGAGCAGCGTGTCAGGGTGAAGAGAGCAGCGTGTCAGGGTGAAGAGAGCAGCGTGTCAGGGTGAAGAGAGCAGCGTGTCAGGGTGGAGAGAGCAGCGTGTCAGGGTGGAGAGAGCAGCGTGTCAGGGTGGAGAGAGCAGCGTGTCAGGGTGGGGAGAGAGAGCAGCGTTTCAGGGTGAGGAGAGAGAGCAGGGTGGGGAGAGAGAGGAGAGAAGCGTGTCAGGGTGGGGAGAGAGGAGAGAGCAGCGTGTCAGGGTGGGGAGAGAGAGGAGAGAGAGAAGCGTGTCAGGGTGGGGAGAGAGAAGAGAGCAGCGTGTCAGGGTGGGGAGAGAGAAGAGAGCAGCGTGTCAGGGTGGGGAGAGAGGAGAGAGAGCAGCGTGTCAGGGTGAGGAGAGAGAGCAGCGTGTCAGGGTGGAGAGAGAGGTGAGAGCAGCGTATCAGGGTGGAGAGAGAGTAGCGTGCCAGGGTGGGGAGAGAGTAGAGATCATCGTGTCCGGGTGGGGAGAGAGGAGAGAGAGCAGCGTGTCAGGGTGGGGAGAGAGGAGAGAGAGCAGCGTGTCAGGGTGGGGAGAGAGGAGAGAGAGCAGCGTGTCAGGGTGGGAAGAAAGGAGAGAGCAGCGTGTCAGGGAGGGGAGAGAGAGGAGAGAGAGAAGCGTGTCAGGGTGGGGAGAGAGAAGAGAGCAGCGTGTCAGGGTGGGGAGAGAGGAGAGAGAGAGCAGCGTGTCAGGGTGAGGAGAGAGAGCAGCGTGTCAGGGTGAGGAGAGAGAGCAGCGTGTCAGGGTGGAGAGAGAGGTGAGAGCAGCGTGTCAGGGTGGGGAGAGAGAGGAGAGAGGGCAGCGTGTCAGGGTGGGGAGAGAGAGGAGAGAGGGCAGCGTGTCAGGGTGGGGAGAGAGGAGAGAGAGCAGCGTGTCAGGGTGGGGAGAGAGCAGCGTGTCAGGGTGGAGAGAGGAGAGAGCAGCGTGTCAGGGTGGGGAAAGAGGAGAGAGCAGTGTGTCAGGGTGGGGAGAGAGGAGAGAGAGCAGCGTGTCAGGGTGGGGAGAGAGGAGAGAGCAGCATGTCAGGGTGGGGAGAGAGGAGAGAGAGCAGCGTGTCAGGGTGGAGAGAGAGAAGAGAGAGCAGCGTGTCAGGGTGGAGAGAGAGGAGAGAGAGCAGCGTGTCAGGGTGGAGAGAGAGGAGAGAGCAGCGTGTAAGGGTGGAGAGAGAGGAGAGAGCAGCTTGTCAGGGTGGGGAGAGAGGAAAGAGCAGCGTGTCAGGGTGGAGAGAGAGGAGAGAGAGCAGCGTGCCAGGGTGGAGAGAGAGCAGCGTGCCAGGGTGGAGAGAGAGCAGCGTGTCAGGGTGGAGAGAGAGGAGAGAGCAGCGTGTCAGGGTGGGGAGAGAGGAGAGAGAGCAGCGTGTCAGGGTGGAGAGAGAGGAGAGAGAGCAGCGTGTCAGGGTGGAGAGAGAGGAGAGAGCAGCGTGTCAGGGTGGGGAGAGAGGAGAGAGCAGCGTGTCAGGGTGGAGAGAGAGGAGAGAGCAGCGTGTCAGGGTGGAGAGAGAAGCGTGTCAGGGTGGAGAGAGGGTAGAGAGCAGCGTGTCAGGGTGGAGAGAGAGCAGCGTGTCAGGGTGGAGATAGAGGAGAGAGCAGCGTGTCAGGGTGGGGAGAGAGAGGAGAGAGAGAGCAGCGTGTCAGGGTGGGGAGAGCGAGCAGCGTGTCAGGGTGGGGAGAGAGGAGAGAGCAGCGTGTCAGGGTGGAGAGAGAGCAGCGTGTCAGGGTGGGGAGAGAGGAGAGATCAGCGTGTCAGGGTGGGGAGAGAGAGAGGAGAGAGCAGCGTGTCAGGGTGGAGAGAGAGCAGCGTGTCAGGGTGGGAAGAGAGGAGAGAGAGCAGCGTGTCAGGGTGGAGGAGAGAGGAGAGAGAGCAGCGTGTCAGGGTTGGGAGAGAGGAGAGAGAGCAGCGTGTCAGGGTGGGGAGAGAGAGGGCAGCGTGTCAGGGTGGGGAGAGAGGAGAGAGAGCAGCGTGTCAGGGTGGGGAGAGAGCAGCGTGTCAGGGTGAAGAGAGGAGAGAGAGCAGCGTGTCAGGGTGGAGGAGAGAGGAGAGAGAGCAGCGTGTCAGGGTTGGGAGAGAGGAGAGAGAGCAGCGTGTCAGGGTGGGGAGAGAGAGGGCAGCGTGTCAGGGTGGGGAGAGAGGAGAGAGAGCAGCGTGTCAGGGTGGGGAGAGAGCAGCGTGTCAGGGTGAAGAGAGGAGAGAGAGCAGCGTGTCAGGGTGGGGAAAGAGGAGAGAGCAGTGTGTCAGGGTGGGGAGAGTGGAGAGAGAGCAGCGTGTCAGGGTGGGGAGAGAGGAGAGAGCAGCATGTCAGGGTGGGGAGAGAGGAGAGAGAGCAGCGTGCCAGGGTGGAGAGAGAGGAGAGAGAGAGCAGCGTGTCAGGGTGGAGAGAGAGGAGAGAGCAGCGTGTAAGGGTTGAGAGAGAGGAGAGAGCAGCGTGTAAGGGTTGAGAGAGAGGAGAGAGCAGCTTGTCAGGGTGGGGAGAGAGGAAAGAGCAGCGTGTCAGGGTGGAGAGAGAGCAGCGTGCCAGGGTGAAGAGAGAGCAGCGTGCCAGGGTGGAGAGAGAGCAGCGTGTCAGGGTGGAGAAAGAGCAGCGTGTCAGGGTGGAGAAAGAGCAGCGTGTCAGGGTGGAGAAAGAGCAGCGTGTCAGGGTGGAGAGAGAGGAGAGAGCAGCGTGTCAGGGTGGGGAGAGAGAGGAGAGAGCAGCGTGTCAGGGTGGGGAGAGAGAGGAGAGAGCAGCGTGTCAGGGTGGGGAGAGAGGAGAGAGCAGCCTGTCAGGGTGGGGAGAGAGGAGAGAGAGCAGCGTGTCAGGGTGGAGAGAGAGGAGAGAGAGCAGCGTGTCAGGGTGGAGAGAGAGGAGAGAGCAGCGTGTCAGGGTGGGGAGAGAGGAGAGAGCAGCGTGTCAGGGTGGAGAGAGAGGAGAGAGCAGCGTGTCAGGGTGGAGAGAGAGGAGAGAGCAGCGTGTCAGGGTGGAGAGAGCAGCGTGACAGGGTGGGGAGAGAGGAGAGATCAGCGTGTCAGGGTGGGGAGAGAGGAGAGAGAGCAGCGTGTCAGCATGGGGAGAGAGGAGAGAGAGCAGCGTGTCAGGGAGGAGAGAGAGCAGCGTGTCAGGGTGGAGAGAGAGCAGCGTGTCAGGGTGGAGAGAGAGCAGCGTGTCAGGGTGAGGAGAGAGCAGCGTGTCAGGGTGGAGAGAGAGCAGCGTGTCAGGGTGGAGAGAGAGCAGCGTGTCAGGGTGGAGAGAGAGCAGCGTGTCAGGGTGGAGAGAGAGCAGCGTGTCAGGGTGGAGAGAGAGCAGCGTGTCAGGGTGGGAAGAGAGGAGAGAAAGCAGCGTGTCAGGGTGGGGAGAGAGGAGAGAGAGCAGCGTGTCAGGGTGGGGAGAGAGAGGAGAGAGGGCAGCGTGTCAGGGTGGGGAGAGAGGAGATAGAGCAGCGTGTCAGGGTGGGGAGAGAGGAGAGAGAGCAGCGTGTCAGGGTGGGGAGAGAGAGGAGAGAGGGCAGCGTGTCAGGGTGGGGAGAGAGGAGAGAGAGCAGCGTGTCAGGGTGGGGAGAGAGAGGAGAGAGGGCAGCGTGTCAGGGTGGGGAGAGAGGAGAGAGAGCAGCGTGTCAGGGTGGGGAGAGAGGAGAGAGAGCAGCGTGTCAGGGTGGAGAGAGGAGAGAGAGCAGCGTGTCAGGGTGGGGAAAGAGGAGAGAGCAGCGTGTCAGGGTGGGGAGAGAGGAGAGAGAGCAGCGTGTCAGGGTGGGGAGAGAGGAGAGAGCAGCGTGTCAGGGTGGGGAGAGAGGAGAGAGCAGCGTGTCAGGGTGGGGAGAGAGGAGAGAGAGCAGCGTGTCAGGGTGGAGAGAGAGGAGAGAGCAGCGTGTCAGGGTGGAGAGAGAGGAGAGAGCAGCGTGTCAGGGTGGAGAGAGAGGAGAGAGCAGCGTGTCAGGGTGGAGAGAGAGGAGAGAGCAGCGTGTCAGGGTGGGGAGAGAGGAGAGAGCAGCGTGTCAGGGTGGAGAGAGAGGAGAGAGCAGCGTGTCAGGGTGGAGAGAGGAGAGAGCAGCGTGTCAGGGTGGAGAGAGAGGAGAGAGCAGCGTGTCAGGGTGGAGAGAGAGGAGAGAGCAGCGTGTCAGGGTGGAGAGAGAGGAGAGAGCAGCGTGTCAGGGTGGAGAGAGGGTAGAGAGCAGCGTGTCAGGGTGGAGAGAGAGCAGCGTGTCAGGGTGGAGATAGAGGAGAGAGCAGCGTGTCAGGGTGGGGAGAGAGAGGAGAGAGAGAGCAGCGTGTCAGGGTGGGGAGAGAGAGCAGCGTGTCAGGGTGGGGAGAGAGGAGAGAGCAGCGTGTCAGGGTGGGGAGAGAGCAGCGTGTCAGGGTGGGGAGAGAGGAGAGATCAGCGTGTCAGGGTGGGGAGAGAGAGAGGAGAGAGAGCAGCGTGTCAGGGTGGAGAGAGAGCAGCGTGTTAGGGTGAGGAGAGAGCAGCGTGTCAGGGTGGAGAGAGAGCAGCGTGTCAGGGTGGGAAGAGAGGAGAGAGAGCAGCGTGTCAGGGTGGGGAGAGAGGAGAGAGAGCAGCAGCGTGTCAGGGTGGGGAGAGAGAGGAGAGAGGGCAGCGTGTCAGGGTGGGGAGAGAGGAGAGAGAGCAGCGTGTCAGGGTGGGGAGAGAGGAGAGAGAGCAGCGTGTCAGGGTGGGGAGAGAGGAGAGAGAGCAGAGTGTCAGGGTGGGGAGAGAGGAGAGAGCAGCGTGTCAGGGTGGAGAGAGGAGAGAGAGCAGCGTGTCAGGGTGGGGAAAGAGGAGAGAGCAGTGTGTCAGGGTGGGGAGAGAGGAGAGAGAGCAGCGTGTCAGGGTGGGGAGAGAGGAGAGAGCAGCGTGTCAGGGTGGGGAGAGAGGAGAGAGAGCAGTGTGTCAGGGTGGAGAGAGAGGAGAGAGCAGCGTGTCAGGGTGGAGAGAGCAGCGTGTAAGGGTGGAGAGAGAGGAGAGAGCAGCTTGTCAGGGTGGGGAGAGAGGAAAGAGCAGCGTGTCAGGGTGGAGAGAGAGGAGAGAGAGCAGCGTGCCAGGGTGGAGAGAGAGGAGAGAGCAGCGTGTCAGGGTGGGGAGAGAGGAGCATGTCGGGGTGGAGAGAGAGCAGCGTGTCAGGGTGGGGAGAGAGAGCAGCGTGTCAGAGTGGGGAGAGAGAGCAGCGTGTCAGAGTGGGGAGAGAGAGCAGCGTGTCAGGGTGGGGAGAGAGAGGAGAGAGCAGCGTGTCAGGGTGGGGAGAGAGGAGAGAGAGCAGCGTGTCAGGGTGGGGAGAGAGGAGAGAGCAGCGTGTCAGGGTGGAGAGAGAGCAGCGTGTCAGGGTGGAGAGAGAGGAGAGAGCGCAGCATGTCAGGGTGGAGAGACAGGAGAGAGAGCAGCGTGTCAGGGTGGAGAGAGAGGAGAGAGCGCAGCATGTCAGGGTGGAGAGGGAGGAGAGAGCAGCGAGTCAGGGTGGGGAGAGAAGAGAGAGAGCAGCGTGTCAGGGTGGAGAGAGAGGAGAGAGCAGCGTGTCAGGGTGGAGAAAGAGGATAGAGCAGCGTGTCAGGGTGGGGAGAGAGGAGAGAGAGCAGCGTGTCAGGGTGGGGAGAGAGAGCAGCGTGTCAGGGTGGGGAGAGAGGAGAGAGAGCAGCGTGTCAGGGTGAGGAGAGAGAGCAGCGTGTCAGGGTGAGGAGAGAGCAGCGTGTCAGGGTGGGGAGAGAGGAGAGAGCAGCGTGTCAGGGTGGAGAGAGAGCAGCATGTCAGGGTGAGGAGAGAGAGCAGCGTGTCAGGGTGGGGAGAAAGCAGCGGGTCAGGGTGGGGAGAGAGAGGAGAGAGCAGCGTGTCAGGGTGGGGAGAGAGAGGAGAGAGCAGCGTGTCAGGGTGGGGTGAGAGAGGAGAGAGAGAGAGGAGAGAGCAGAGTGTCAGGGTGGGGAGAGAGAGCAGCGTGTCAGGGTGGAGAGAGAGGAGAGAGCAGCGTGTCAGGGTGGAGAGAGGAGAGAGAGCAGCGTGTCAGGGTGGGGAGAGGAGAGAGAGCAGCGTGTCAGGGTGGGGAGAGAGAGGAGAGAGCAGCGTGTCAGGGTGGAGAGAGTGGAGAGAGCGCAGCATGTCAGGGTAGAGAGAGAGGAGAGAGAGTAGCGTGTCAGGGTGGGGAGAGAGAGGAGAGAGCAGCGTGTCAGGGTGGGGAGAGAACAGCGTGTCGGGGTGGAGAGAGAGGAGAGAGAGCAGCGTGTCAGGGTGGGGAGAGAGAGGAGAGAGCAGCGTGTCAGGGTGGAGAGAGGAGAGAGCGCAGCATGTCAGGGTGGAGAGAGAGGAGAGAGCAGCGTGTCAGGGTGGGGAGAGAGGAGAGAGCAGCCTGTCAGGGTGGGGAGAGAGGAGAGAGAAGCCTGTCAGGGTGGGGAGAGAGGAGAGAGAGCAGCGTGTCAGGGTGGGGAGAGAGGAGAGAGAGCAGCGTGTCAGGGTGGAGAGAGAGGATAGAGAGCAGCGTGTCAGGGTGGAGATAGAGCAGCGTGTCAGGGTGGAGAGAGAGGAGAGAGAGCAGCGTGTCAGGGTGGAGAGAGAGGAGAGAGCAGCGTGTCAGGGTGGGGAGAGAGGAGAGAGCAGCGTGTCAGGGTGGAGAGAGAGGAGAGAGCAGCGTGTCAGGGTGGAGAGAGAGGAGAGAGCAGCGTGTCAGGGTGGAGAGAGCAGCGTGTCAGGGTGGAGATAGAGGGGAGAGCGGCGTGTCAGGGTGGGGAGAGAGAGGAGAGAGAGAGCAGCGTGTCAGGGTGGGGAGAGAGGAGAGAGCAGCGTGTCAGGGTTGAGAGAGAGCAGCGTGTCAGGGTGGGGAGAGAGGAGAGAGCAGCGTGTCAGGGTGGAGAGAGAGCAGCGTGTCAGGGTGGAGAGAGAGGAGAGAGCAGCGTGTCAGGGTGGGGAGAGAGAGGAGAGAGAGAGCAGCGTGTCAGGGTGGGGAGAGAGAGCAGCGTGTCAGGGTGGGGAGAGAGGAGAGATCAGCGTGTCAGGGTGGGGAGAGAGAGCAGCGTGTCAGCATGGGGAGAGAGGAGAGAGAGCAGCGTGTCAGGGTGGAGAGAGAGCAGCGTGTCAGGGTGGAGAGAGAGCAGCGTGTCAGGGTGGGAAGAGAGGAGAGAGAGCAGCGTGTCAGGGTGGGGAGAGAGGAGAGAGAGCAGTGTGTCAGGGTGGAGAGAGGAGAGAGAGAGCAGCGTGTCAGGGTGGGGAAAGAGGAGAGAGCAGCGTGTCAGGGTGGGGAGAGAGGAGAGAGAGCAGCGTGTCAGGGTGGGGAGAGAGGAGAGAGAGCAGCGTGTCAGGGTGGGGAGAGAGGAGAGAGCAGCGTGTCAGGGTGGGGAGAGAGGAGAGAGCAGCGTGTCAGGGTGGGAAGAGAGGAGAGAGAGCAGCGTGTCAGGGTGGAGAGAGAGGAGAGAGCAGCGTGTCAGGGTGGAGAGAGAGGAGAGAGCAGCGTGTCAGGGTGGAGAGAGAGCAGCGTGTCAGGGTGGAGAGAGAGGAGAGAGCAGCGTGTCAGGGTGGAGAGAGAGCAGCGTGTAAGGGTGGAGAGAGAGGAGAGAGCAGCTTGTCAGGGTGGGAAGAGAGGAAAGAGCAGCGTGTCAGGGTGGAGAGAGAGGAGAGAGAGCAGCGTGCCAGGGTGGAGAGAGAGGAGAGAGAGCAGCGTGCCAGGGTGGAGAGAGAGGAGAGAGCAGCGTGTCAGGGTGGGGAGAGAGGAGCATGTCGGGGTGGAGAGAGAGCAGCGTGTCAGGGTGGGGAGAAAGAGGAGAGAGAGCAGCGTGTCAGAGTGGGGAGAGAGGAGAGAGAGCAGCGTGTCAGTGTGGGGAGAGAGCAGCGTGTCAGGGTGGAGAGAGAGGAGAGAGCGCAGCATGTCAGGGTGGAGAGACAGGAGAGAGCGCAGCATGTCAGGGTGGGGAGAGAGGAGCATGTCGGGGTGGAGAGAGAGCAGCGTGTCAGGGTGGGGAGAAAGAGGAGAGAGAGCAGCGTGTCAGAGTGGGGAGAGAGAGCAGCGTGTCAGGGTGGGGAGAGAGAGGAGAGAGAGCAGCGTGTCAGGGTGGGGAGAGAGAGGAGAGAGAGCAGCGTGTCAGAGTGGGGAGAGAGAGCAGCGTGTCAGGGTGGGGAGAGAGGAGAGAGCAGCGTGTCAGGGTGGAGAGAGAGGAGAGAGCGCAGCATGTCAGGGTGGAGAGACAAGAGAGAGAGCAGCGTGTCAGGGTGGAGAGAGAGGAGAGAGCGCAGCATGTCAGGGTGGAGAGACAGGAGAGAGCGCAGCATGTCAGGGTGGAGAGACAGGAGAGAGCGCAGCATGTCAGGGTAGAGAGAGAGGAGAGAGAGTAGCGTGTCAGGGTGGGGAGAGAGAGGAGAGAGCAGCGTGTCAGGGTGGAGAGAGAGCAGCGTGTCAGGGTGGAGAGAGAGGAGAGAGAGCAGCGTGTCAGGGTGGGGAGAGAGAGGAGAGAGCAGCGTGTCAGGGTGGAGAGAGAGGAGAGAGCGCAGCATGTCAGGGTGGAGAGAGAGGAGAGAGCAGCGTGTCAGGGTGGAGAGAGAGGAGAGAGCAGCCTGTCAGGGTGGGGAGAGAGGAGAGAGAGCAGCGTGTCAGGGTGGAGAGAGAGGATAGAGAGCAGCGTGTCAGGGTGGAGAGAGAGGAGAGAGAGCAGCGTGTCAGGGTGGAGAGAGAGGAGAGAGCAGCGTGTCAGGGTGGGGAGAGAGGAGAGAGCAGCGTGTCAGGGTGGAGAGAGAGGAGAGAGCAGCGTGTCAGGGTGGAGAGAGAGGAGAGAGCAGCGTGTCAGGGTGTAGAGAGCAGCGTGTCAGGGTGGAGAGAGAGCAGCGTGTCAGGGTGGAGATAGAGTGGAGAGCAGCGTGTCAGGGTGGGGAGAGAGAGAGCAGCGTGTCAGGGTGGGGAGAAAGAGCAGCGTGTCAGGGTGAGGAGAGAGGAGAGAGCAGCGTGTCAGGGTTCAGAGAGAGCAGCGTGTCAGGGTGGGGAGAGAGGAGAGAGCAGCGTGTCAGGGTGGGGAGAGAGCAGCGTGTCAGGGTGGAGAGAGAGGAGAGAGCAGCGTGTCAGGGTGGGGAGAGAGAGGAGAGAGAGAGCAGCGTGTCAGGGTGGGGAGAGAGAGCAGCGTGTCAGGGTGGGGAGAGAGGAGAGAGCAGCGTGTCAGCATGGGGAGAGAGGAGAGAGAGCAGCGTGTCAGGGAGGAGAGAGAGCAGCGCGTCAGGGTGGAGAGAGAGCAGCGTGTCAGGGTGGAGAGAGAGCAGCGTGTCAGGGTGGAGAGAGAGCAGCGTGTCAGGGTGAGGAGAGAGCAGTGTGTCAGGGTGGGAAGAGAAGAGAGAGAGCAGCGTGTCAGGGTGGGGAGAGAGAGGAGAGTGCAGCGTGTCAGGGTGGGGAGAGAGAGGAGAGAGAGCAGCGTGTCAGGGTGGGGAGAGAGGAGAGAGAGCAGCGTGTCAGGGTGGGGAGAGAGCAGCGTGTCAGGGTGGGGAGAGAGGAGAGAGAGCAGCGTGTCAGGGTGGAGAGAGAGAGGAGAGAGCAGCGTGTCAGGGTGGAGAGAGAGGAGAGAGCAGCGTGTCAGGGTGGAGAGAGAGGAGAGAGCAGTGTGTCAGGGTGGAGAGAGAGCAGCGTGTAAGGGTGGAGAGAGAGGAGAGAGCAGCTTGTCAGGGTGGGAAGAGAGGAAAGAGCAGCGTGTCAGGGTGGAGAGAGAGGAGAGAGAGCAGCGTGCCAGGGTGGAGAGAGAGGAGAGAGAGCAGCGTGCCAGGGTGGAGAGAGAGGAGAGAGCAGCGTGTCAGGGTGGGGAGAGAGGAGCATGTCGGGGTGGAGAGAGAGCAGCGTGTCAGGGTGGGGAGAAAGAGGAGAGAGAGCAGCGTGTCAGAGTGGGGAGAGAGGAGAGAGAGCAGCGTGTCAGTGTGGGGAGAGAGCAGCGTGTCAGGGTGGAGAGAGAGGAGAGAGCGCAGCATGTCAGGGTGGAGAGACAGGAGAGAGCGCAGCATGTCAGGGTGGGGAGAGAGGAGCATGTCGGGGTGGGGAGAGAGAGGAGAGAGAGCAGCGTGTCAGAGTGGGGAGAGAGAGCAGCGTGTCAGGGTGGGGAGAGAGAGGAGAGAGAGCAGCGTGTCAGGGTGGGGAGAGAGAGGAGAGAGAGCAGCGTGTCAGAGTGGGGAGAGAGAGCAGCGTGTCAGGGTGGGGAGAGAGGAGAGAGCAGCGTGTCAGGGTGGAGAGAGAGGAGAGAGCGCAGCATGTCAGGGTGGAGAGACAAGAGAGAGAGAGCAGCGTGTCAGGGTGGAGAGAGAGGAGAGAGCGCAGCATGTCAGGGTGGAGAGACAGGAGAGAGCGCAGCATGTCAGGGTGGAGAGACAGGAGAGAGCGCAGCATGTCAGGGTGGAGAGAGAGGAGAGGGCAGCGTGTCAGGGTGGGGAGAGAGGAGAGAGAGCAGCGTGTCAGGGTGGGGAGAGAGAGCAGCGTGTCAGGGTGGGGAGAGAGAGCAGCGTGTCAGGGTGGGGAGAGAGGAGAGAGAGCAGCGTGTCAGGGTGAGGAGAGAGAGCAGCGTGTCAGGGTGAGGAGAGAGCAGCGTGTCAGGGTGGGGAGAGAGGAGAGAGCAGCGTGTCAGGGTGGAGAGAGAGCAGCATGTCAGGGTGAGGAGAGAGGAGAGAGAGCAGCATGTCAGGGTGAGGAGAGAGAGCAGCGTGTCAGGGTGGGGAGAAAGCAGCGTGTCAGGGTGGGGAGAGAGGGGAGAGAGCAGCGTGTCAGGGTGGGGTGAGAGAGGAGAGAGAGAGGAGAGAGCAGCGTGTCAGGGTGGGGAGAGAGAGCAGCGTGTCAGGGTGGAGAGAGAGGAGAGAGCAGCGTGTCAGGGTGGAGAGAGGAGAGAGAGCAGCGTGTCAGGGTGGGGAGAGGAGAGAGAGCAGCGTGTCAGGGTGGGGAGAGAGAGGAGAGAGCAGCGTGTCAAGGTGGAGAGAGTGGAGAGAGCGCAGCATGTCAGGGTGGAGAGAGAGGAGAGAGAGCAGCGTGTCAGGGTGGGGAGAGAGAGGAGAGAGCAGCGTGTCAGGGTGGAGAGAGAGGAGAGAGAGCAGCGTGTCAGGGTGGAGAGAGAGCAGCGTGTCAGGGTGGGGAGAGAGAGGAGAGAGCAGCGTGTCAGGGTGGAGAGAGAGGAGAAAGCGCAGCATGTCAGGGTGGAGAGAGAGGAGAGAGCAGCGTGTCAGGGTGGAGAGAGGAGAGAGAGCAGCATGTCAGGGTGGGGAGAGGAGAGAAAGCAGCGTGTCAGGGTGGAGAGAGGAGAGAGAGCAGCGTGTCAGGGTGGGGAGAGAGAGGAGAGAGAGCAGCGTGTCAGGGTGAGGAGAGAGAGCAGCGTGTCAGGGTGGGGAGAGAGAGCAGCGTGTCAGGGTGGGGAGAGAGAGGAGAGAGAGCAGCGTGTCAGGTTGAGGAGAGAGAGCAGCGTGTCAGGGTGGAGAGAGAGCAGCGTGTCAGGGTGGGGGGGAGAGAGGAGAGAGCAGCGTGTCAGGGTGGGGAGAGAGGAGAGAGCAGCGTGTCAGGGTGGGGAGAGAGGAGAGAGCAGCGTGTCAGGGTGGAGAGAGAGGAGAGAGCAGTGTGTCAGGGTGGAGAGAGAGCAGCGTGTCAGGGTGGGGAGAGAGAGGAGAGAGAGCAGCGTGTCAGGGTGGGGAGAGAGGAGAGAGCAGCGTGTCAGGGTGGGGAGAGAGGAGAGAGCAGCGTGTTAGGGTGCGGAGAGAGAGGAGAGAGAGAAGCGTGTCAGGGTGGGGAGAGAGAAGAGAGCAGCGTGTCAGGGTGGGGAGAGAGAAGAGAGCAGCGTGTCAGGGTGGGGAGAGAGGAGAGAGAGCAGCGTATCAGGGTGGAGAGAGAGGTGAGAGCAGCGTATCAGGGTGGAGAGAGAGAGCAGCGTGCCAGGGTATGGAGAGGAGAGAGCAGTGTGTCAGGTTGGGGAGAGAGTAGAGAGCAGCGTGTCAGGGTGAGGTGAGAGAGGAGAGAGAGAGAGGAGAGAGCAGCGTGTCAGGGTGGAGAGAGAGGAGAGAGAGCAGCGTGTCAGGGTGGAGAGAGAGAGGAGAGAGAGCAGCGTGTCAGGGTGGAGAGAGAGAGGAGAGAGAGCAGCGTGTCAGGGTGAGGAGAGAGCAGCGTGTCAGGGTGGAGAGAGAGGAGAGAGCAGCGTGTCAGGGTGGAGAGAGAGCAGCGTGTCAGGGTGGAGCGAGAGCAGCGTGTCAGGGTGGAGCGAGAGCAGCGTGTCAGGGTGGAGCGAGAGCAGCGTGTCAGGGTGGAGCGAGAGCAGCGTGTCAGGGTGGAGCGAGAGCAGCGTGTCAGGGTGGAGCGAGAGCAGCGTGTCAGGGTGGAGCGAGAGCAGCGTGTCAGGGTGGAGCGAGAGCAGCGTGTCAGGGTGGAGCGAGAGCAGCGTGTCAGGGTGGAGCGAGAGCAGCGTGTCAGGGTGGAGCGAGAGCAGCGTGTCAGGGTGGAGCGAGAGCAGCGTGTCAGGGTGGAGCGAGAGCAGCGTGTCAGGGTGGAGCGAGAGCAGCGTGTCAGGGTGGAGCGAGAGCAGCGTGTCAGGGTGGAGCGAGAGCAGCGTGTCAGGGTGAAGCGAGAGCAGCGTGTGAGGGTGGAGAGAGAGCAGCGTGTCAGGGTGGGAAGAGAGGAGAGAGAGCAGCGTGTCAGGGTGGGGAGAGAGGAGAGAGAGCAGCGTGTCAGGGTGGGGAAAGAGGAGAGAGAGCAGCGTGTCAGGGTGGGGAAAGAGGAGAGAGCAGTGTGTCAGGGTGGGGAGAGAGGAGAGAGAGCAGCGTGTCAGGGTGAGAAGAGAGGAGAGAGCAGCGTGTCAGGGTGGGGAGAGAGGAGAGAGAGCAGCGTGTCAGGGTGGAGAGAGAGGAGAGAGCAGCGTGTCAGGGTGGAGAGAGAGGAGAGCGCAGCGTGTCAGGGTGGAGAGAGAGGAGAGAGCAGCGTGTCAGGGTGGAGAGAGAGGAGAGAGCAGCGTGTCAGGGAGGAGAGAGAGGAGAGAGCAGCGTGTCAGGGTGGAGAGAGAGGAGAGAGCAGCGTGTCAGGGTGGGAAGAGAGGAGAGAGCAGCGTGTCAGGGTGGGAAGAGAGGAGAGAGCAGCGTGTCAGGGTGGAGAGAGAGGAGAGAGCAGCGTGTCAGGGTGGAGAGAGAGGAGAGAGCAGCGTGTCAGGGTGGAGAGAGAGGAGAGAGCAGCGTGTCAGGGTGGAGAGAGAGGAGAGAGCAGCGTGTCAGGGTGGAGAGAGAGGAGAGAGCAGCGTGTCAGGGTGGAGAGAGAGGAGAGAGCAGCGTGTCAGGGTGGAGAGAGAGCAGCGTGTCAGGGTGGAGAGAGAGGAGAGAGCAGCGTGTCAGGGTGGAGAGAGGGTAGAGAGCAGCGTGTCAGGGTGAGAGAGAGCAGCGTGTCAGGGTGGAGAGAGAGGGGAGAGCAGCGTGTCAGGGTGGGGAGAGAGAGGAGAGAGAGAGCAGCGTGTCAGCGTGGGGAGAAAGAGCAGCGTGTCAGGGTGGAGAGAGAGGAGAGAGCAGCGTGTCAGGGTGGGGAGAGAGAGGAGAGAGAGAGCAGCGTGTCAGGGTGGGGAGAGAGGAGAGAGAGAAGCGTGTCAGGGTGGAGAGAGAGGAGAGAGCAGCGTGTCAGGGTGGGGAGAGAGAGGAGAGAGAGAGCAGCGTGTCAGGGTGGGGAGAGAGAGCAGCGTGTCAGGGTGGGGAGAGAGGAGAGATCAGCGTGTCAGGGTGGGGAGAGAGAGCAGCGTGTCAGGGAGGAGAGAGAGCAGCGTGTCAGGGTGGAGAGAGAGCAGCGTGTCAGGGTGGAGAGAGAGCAGCGTGTCAGGGTGGAGAGAGAGCAGCGTGTCAGGGTGGAGAGAGAGCAGCGTGTCAGGGTGGAGAGAGAGCAGCGTGTCAGGGTGGGAAGAGAGGAGAGAGAGCAGCGTGTCAGGGTGGGGAGAGAGGAGAGAGAGCAGCGTGTCAGGGTGGGGAGAGAGAGGAGAGAGGGCAGCGTGTCAGGGTGGGGAGAGAGAGGAGAGAGGGCAGCGTGTCAGGGTGGGGAGAGAGGAGAGAGAGCAGCGTGTCAGGGTGGGGAGAGAGGAGAGAGAGCAGCGTGTCAGGGTGGAGAGAGAGCAGCGTGTCAGGGTGGGGAAAGAGGAGAGAGCAGCGTGTCAGGGTGGGGAGAGAGGAGAGAGAGCAGTGTGTCAGGGTGGGGAGAGAGGAGAGAGCAGCGTGTCAGGGTGGGGAGAGAGGAGAGAGAGCAGTGTGTCAGGGTGGAGAGAGAGGAGAGAGAGCAGTGTGTCAGGGTGGAGAGAGAGGAGAGAGCAGCGTGTCAGGGTGGAGAGAGAGGAGAGAGCAGCGTGTCAGAGTGGAGAGAGAGGAGAGAGCAGCGTGTCAGGGTGGAGAGAGAGGAGAGAGCAGCGTGTCAGGGTGGGGAGAGAGGAGAGAGCAGCGTGTCAGGGTGGAGAGAGAGGAGAGAGCAGCGTGTCAGGGTGGAGAGAGAGGAGAGAGCAGCGTGTCAGGGTGGAGAGAGAGGAGAGAGCAGCGTGTCAGGGTGGAGAGAGAGGAGAGAGCAGTGTGTCAGGGTGGAGAGAGAGGAGAGAGCAGTGTGTCAGGGTGGAGAGAGAGCAGCGTGTCAGGGTGGAGAGAGAGGAGAGAGCAGCGTGTCAGGGTGGAGAGAGTGGAGAGAGCGCAGCATGTCAGGGTGGAGAGAGAGGAGAGAGAGCAGCGTGTCAGGGTGGGGAGAGAGAGGAGAGAGCAGCGTGTCAGGGTGGGGAGAGAGCAGCGTGTCAGGGTGGGGAGAGAGAGGAGAGAGCAGCGTGTCAGGGTGGAGAGAGAGGAGAGAGCGCAGCATGTCAGGGTGGAGAGAGAGGAGAGAGCAGCGTGTCAGGGTGGAGAGAGAGGAGAGAGCAGCGTGTCAGGGTGGAGAGAGGAGAGAGAGCAGCATGTCAGGGTGGGGAGAGGAGAGAAAGCAGCGTGTCAGGGTGGAGAGAGGAGAGAGAGCAGTGTGTCAGGGTGGGGAGAGAGAGGAGAGAGAGCAGTGTGTCAGGGTGGGGAGAGAGAGGAGAGAGAGCAGCGTGTCAGGGTGAGGAGAGAGAGCAGCGTGTCAGGGTGGGGAGAGAGAAGAGAGCAGCGTGTCAGGGTGGGGAGAGAGAAGAGAGCAGCGTGTCAGGGTGGGGAGAGAGAAGAGAGCAGCGTGTCAGGGTGGGGAGAGAGGAGAGAGAGCAGCGTATCAGGGTGGAGAGAGAGGTGAGAGCAGCGTATCAGGGTGGAGAGAGAGCAGCGTGCCAGGGTATGGAGAGGAGAGAGCAGTGTGTCAGGTTGGGGAGAGAGTAGAGAGCAGCGTGTCAGGGTGGGGTGAGAGAGGAGAGAGAGAGGAGAGAGCAGCGTGTCAGGGTGGAGAGAGAGAGGAGAGAGAGCAGCGTGTCAGGGTGAGGAGAGAGAGCAGCGTGTCAGGGAGAGGAGAGAGAGCAGCGTGTCAGGGTGAGGAGAGAGCAGCGTGTCAGGGTGGAGAGAGAGGAGAGAGCAGCGTGTCAGGGTGGAGAGAGAGCAGCATGTCAGGGTGGAGAGAGAGGAGAGAGCGCAGCATGTCAGGGTGGAGAGAGAGGAGAGAGCAGCGTGTCAGGGTGGGGTGAGAGAGGAGAGAGCAGCGTGTCAGGGTGGGGAGAGAGGAGAGAGAGCAGCGTGTCAGGGTGGGGAAAGAGGAGAGAGCAGCGTGTCAGGGTGGGGAGAGAGGAGAGAGAGCAGCGTGTCAGGGTGGGGAAAGAGGAGAGAGCAGCGTGTCAGGGTGGGGAGAGAGGAGAGAGAGCAGTGTGTCAGGGTGGGGAGAGAGGAGAGAGCAGCGTGTCAGGGTGGGGAGAGAGGAGAGAGCAGCGTGTCAGGATGGGGAGAGAGGAGAGAGAGCAGCGTGTCAGGGTGGGGAGAGAGGAGAGAGAGCAGCGTGTCAGGGTGGAGAGAGAGGAGAGAGCAGCGTGTCAGGGTGGAGAGAGAGGAGAGAGCAGCGTGTCAGGGTGGAGAGAGAGGAGAGAGCAGCGTGTCAGGGTGGAGAGAGTGGAGAGAGCGCAGCGTGTCAGGGTGGAGAGAGAGGAGAGAGAGCAGCGTGTCAGGGTGGAGAGAGAGCAGCGTGTCAGGGTGGGGAGAAAGAGGAGAGAGCAGCGTGTCAGGGTGGAGAGAGAGGAGAGAGCGCAGCATGTCAGGGTGGAGAGAGAGGAGAGAGCAGCGTGTCAGGGTGGAGAGAGAGGAGAGAGCAGCGTGTCAGGGTGGAGAGAGGAGAGAGAGCAGCATGTCAGGGTGGGGAGAGGAGAGAAAGCAGCGTGTCAGGGTGGAGAGAGGAGAGAGAGCAGCGTGTCAGGGTGGGGAGAGAGAGGAGAGAGAGCAGCGTGTCAGGGTGAGGAGAGAGAGCAGCGTGTCAGGGTGGGGAGAGAGAAGAGAGCAGCGTGTCAGGGTGGGGAGAGAGAAGAGAGCAGCGTGTCAGGGTGGGGAGAGAGGAGAGAGAGCAGCGTATCAGGGTGGAGAGAGAGGAGAGAGAGCAGCGTATCAGGGTGGAGAGAGAGGTGAGAGCAGCGTATCAGGGTGGAGAGAGAGCAGCGTGCCAGGGTATGGAGAGGAGAGAGCAGTGTGTCAGGTTGGGGAGAGAGTAGAGAGCAGCGTGTCAGGGTGGGGTGAGAGAGGAGAGAGAGAGGAGAGAGCAGCGTGTCAGGGTGGAGAGAGAGAGGAGAGAGAGCAGCGTGTCAGGGTGAGGAGAGAGAGGAGAGAGAGCAGCGTGTCAGGGAGAGGAGAGAGAGCAGCGTGTCAGGGTGAGGAGAGAGCAGCGTGTCAGGGTGGAGAGAGAGGAGAGAGCAGCGTGTCAGGGTGGAGAGAGAGCAGCGTGTCAGGGTGGAGAGAGAGGAGAGAGCGCAGCATGTCAGGGTGGAGAGAGAGGAGAGAGCAGCGTGTCAGGGTGGGGTGAGAGAGGAGAGAGCAGCGTGTCAGGGTGGGGAGAGAGGAGAGAGAGCAGCGTGTCAGGGTGGAGAGAGAGGAGAGAGCAGCGTGTCAGGGTGGAGAGAGAGGAGAGAGCAGCGTGTCAGGGTGGAGAGAGAGGAGAGAGCAGCGTGTCAGGGTGGAGAGAGAGGAGAGAGCAGCGTGTCAGGGTGGAGAGAGAGGAGAGAGCAGCGTGTCAGGGTGGAGAGAGGAGAGAGAGCAGCATGTCAGGGTGGGGAGAGGAGAGAAAGCAGCGTGTCAGGGTGGAGAGAGGAGAGAGAGCAGCGTGTCAGGGTGGGGAGAGAGAGGAGAGAGAGCAGCGTGTCAGGGTGAGGAGAGAGAGCAGCGTGTCAGGGTGGGGAGAGAGAGCAGCGTGTCAGGGTGGGGAGAGAGAGAAGCGTGTCAGGGTGGGGAGAGAGAGGAGAGAGAGCAGCGTGTCAGGTTGAGGAGAGAGCAGCGTGTCAGGGTGGGGAGAGAAAGGAGAGAGAGAGAGCAGCGTGTCAGGGTGGAGAGAGAGCAGCGTGTCAGGGTGGGGGGAGAGAGGAGAGAGCAGCGTGTCAGGGTGGGGAGAGAGGAGAGAGCAGCGTGTCAGAGTGGAGAGAGAGGAGAGAGCAGCGTGTCGGGGTGGAGAGAGAGCAGCGTGTCAGGGTGGGGAGAGAGAGGAGAGAGAGCAGCGTGTCAGGGTGGAGAGAGCAGCGTGTCAGGGTGGAGAGAGAGGAGAGAGCAGCGTGTCAGGGTGGGGAGAGGAGAAGAGAGCAGCATGTCAGGGTGCGGAGAGAGAGGAGAGAGAGAAGCGTGTCAGGGTGGGGAGAGAGAAGAGAGCAGCGTGTCAGGGTGGGGAGAGAGAAGAGAGCAGCGTGTCAGGGTGGGGAGAGAGCAGCGTGCCAGGGTATGGAGAGGAGAGAGCAGCGTGTCAGGTTGGGGAGAGAGTAGAGAGCAGCGTGTCAGGGTGGGGTGAGAGAGGAGAGAGAGAGGAGAGAGCAGCGTGTAAGGGTGGAGAGAGAGAGGAGAGAGAGCAGCGTGTCAGGGTGAGGAGAGAGAGGAGAGAGAGCAGCGTGTCAGGGAGAGGAGAGAGAGCAGCGTGTCAGGGTGAGGAGAGAGCAGCGTGTCAGGGTGGAGAGAGAGGAGAGAGCAGCGTGTCAGTGTGGAGAGAGAGGAGAGAGCAGCGTGTCAGGGTGGGGTGAGAGAGGAGAGAGCAGCGTGTCAGGGTGGAGAGAGAGAAGAGAGCGCAGCATGTCAGGGTGGAGAGAGAGGAGAGAGCAGCGTGTCAGGGTGGAGAGAGGAGAGAGAGCAGCGTGTCAGGGTGGAGAGAGGAGAGAGAGCAGCGTGTCAGGGTAGAGAGAGGAGAGAGAGCAGCGTGTCAGGGTGGGGAGAGAGGAGAGAGAGCAGCGTGTCAGGGTGGGGAGAGAGAGCAGCGTGTCAGGGTGGGGAGAGAGAGCAGCGTGTCAGGGTGGGGAGAGAGAGGAGAGAGCAGCGTGTCAGGGTGGAGAGAGAGGAGAAAGCGCAGCATTTCAGGGTGGAGAGAGAGGAGAGAGCAGCGTGTCAGGGTGGAGAGAGGAGAGAGAGCAGCGTGTCAGGGTGGGGAGAGGAGAGAAAGCAGCGTGTCAGGGTGGAGAGAGGAGAGAGAGCAGCGTGTCAGGGTGGGGAGAGAGAGGAGAGAGAGCAGCGTGTCAGGGTGAGGAGAGAGAGCAGCGTGTCAGGGTGGGGAGAGAGAGCAGCGTGTCAGGGTGGGGGGAGAGAGGAGAGAGCAGCGTGTCAGGGTGGGGAGAGAGGAGAGAGCAGCGTGTCAGGGTGGGGAGAGAGGAGAGAGCAGCGTGTCAGGGTGGAGAGAGAGGAGAGAGCAGTGTGTCAGGGTGGAGAGAGAGCAGTGTGTCAGGGTGGGGAGAGAGAGGAGAGAGAGCAGCGTGTCAGGGTGGAGAGAGCAGCGTGTCAGGGTGGAGAGAGAGGAGAGAGCAGCGTGTCAGGGTGGGGAGAGAGGAGAGAGCAGCGTGTCAGGGTGGGGAGAGAGGAGAGAGCAGCGTGTTAGGGTGCGGAGAGAGAGGAGAGAGAGAAGCGTGTCAGGGTGGGGAGAGAGAAGAGAGCAGCGTGTCAGGGTGGGGAGAGAGAAGAGAGCAGCGTGTCAGGGTGGGGAGAGAGGAGAGAGAGCAGCGTATCAGGGTGGAGAGAGAGGTGAGAGCAGCGTATCAGGGTGGAGAGAGAGCAGCGTGCCAGGGTATGGAGAGGAGAGAGCAGTGTGTCAGGTTGGGGAGAGAGTAGAGAGCAGCGTATCAGGGTGGAGAGAGAGCAGCGTGCCAGGGTATGGAGAGGAGAGAGCAGTGTGTCAGGTTGGGGAGAGAGTAGAGAGCAGCGTGTCAGGGTGAGGTGAGAGAGGAGAGAGAGAGGAGAGAGCAGCGTGTCAGGGTGGAGAGAGAGGAGAGAGAGCAGCGTGTCAGGGTGGAGAGAGAGAGGGGAGAGAGAGCAGCGTGTCAGGGTGAGGAGAGAGCAGCGTGTCAGGGTGGAGAGAGAGGAGAGAGCAGCGTGTCAGGGTGGGGAGAGAGCAGCGTGTCAGGGTGGAGCGAGAGCAGCGTGTCAGGGTGGAGCGAGAGCAGCGTGTCAGGGTGGAGCGAGAGCAGCGTGTCAGGGTGGAGCGAGAGCAGCGTGTCAGGGTGGAGCGAGAGCAGCGTGTCAGGGTGGAGCGAGAGCAGCGTGTCAGGGTGGAGCGAGAGCAGCGTGTCAGGGTGGAGCGAGAGCAGCGTGTCAGGGTGGAGCGAGAGCAGCGTGTCAGGGTGGAGCGAGAGCAGCGTGTCAGGGTGGAGCGAGAGCAGCGTGTCAGGGTGGAGAGAGAGCAGCGTGTCAGGGTGGGAAGAGAGGAGAGAGAGCAGCGTGTCAGGGTGGGGAGAGAGGAGAGAGAGCAGCGTGTCAGGGTGGGGAGAGAGGAGAGAGAGCAGCGTGTCAGGGTGGGGAGAGAGGAGAGAGAGCAGCGTGTCAGGGTGGGGAGAGAGGAGAGAGAGCAGCGTGTCAGGGTGGGGAGAGAGGAGAGAGAGCAGCGTGTCAGGGTGGAGAGAGGAGAGAGAGCAGCGTGTCAGGGTGGGGAAAGAGGAGAGAGCAGTGTGTCAGGGTGGGGAGAGAGGAGAGAGAGCAGCGTGTCAGGGTGGGGAGAGAGGAGAGAGAGCAGCGTGTCAGGGTGGAGAGAGAGGAGAGAGCAGCGTGTCAGGGTGGAGAGAGAGGAGAGAGCAGCGTGTCAGGGTGGAGAGAGAGGAGAGCGCAGCGTGTCAGGGTGGAGAGAGAGGAGAGCGCAGCGTGTCAGGGTGGAGAGAGAGGAGAGCACAGCATGTCAGGGTGGAGAGAGAGGAGAGAGCAGCGTGTCAGGGTGGAGAGAGAGGAGAGAGCAGCATGTCAGGGTGGAGAGAGAGGAGAGAGCAGCGTGTCAGGGTGGAGAGAGAGGAGAGAGCAGCGTGTCAGGGTGGAGAGAGAGGAGAGAGCAGCGTGTCAGGGTGGAGAGAGAGGAGAGAGCAGCGTGTCAGGGTGGAGAGAGAGGAGAGAGCAGCGTGTCAGGGTGGAGAGAGAGGAGAGAGCAGCGTGTCAGGGTGGAGAGAGGAGAGAGCAGCGTGTCAGGGTGGAGAGAGAGGAGAGAGCAGCGTGTCAGGGTGGAGAGAGAGGAGAGAGCAGCGTGTCAGGGTGGAGAGAGAGGAGAGAGCAGCGTGTCAGGGTGGAGAGAGAGCAGCGTGTCAGGGTGGAGAGAGAGGAGAGAGCAGCGTGTCAGGGTGGAGAGAGGGTAGAGAGCAGCGTGTCAGGGTGGAGAGAGAGCAGCGTGTCAGGGTGGAGAGAGAGGGGAGAGCAGCGTGTCAGGGTGGGGAGAGAGAGGAGAGAGAGAGCAGCGTGTCAGGGTGGGGAGAAAGAGCAGCGTGTCAGGGTGGAGAGAGAGGAGAGAGCAGCGTGTCAGGGTGGGGAGAGAGAGGAGAGAGAGAGCAGCGTGTCAGGGTGGGGAGAGAGGAGAGAGCAGCGTGTCAGGGTTGAGAGAGAGCAGCGTGTCAGGGTGGGGAGAGAGGAGAGAGCAGCGTGTCAGGGTGGAGAGAGAGCAGCGTGTCAGGGTGGAGAGAGAGGAGAGAGCAGCGTGTCAGGGTGGGGAGAGAGAGGAGAGAGAGCAGCGTGTCAGGGTGGGGAGAGAGGAGAGAGCAGCGTGTCAGGGTGGGGAGAGAGAGGAGAGAGAGAGCAGCGTGTCAGGGTGGGGAGAGAGAGCAGCGTGTCAGGGTGGGGAGAGAGGAGAGAGCAGCGTGTCAGGGTGGGGAGAGAGGAGAGAGCAGCGTGTCAGGGTGGGGAGAGAGAGGAGAGAGAGAGCAGCGTGTCAGGGTGGGGAGAGAGAGCAGCGTGTCAGGGTGGGGAGAGAGGAGAGATCAGCGTGTCAGGGTGGGGAGAGAGAGCAGCGTGTCAGCATGGGGAGAGAGGAGAGAGAGCAGCGTGTCAGGGAGGAGAGAGAGCAGCGTGTCAGGGTGGAGAGAGAGCAGCGTGTCAGGGTGGAGAGAGAGCAGCGTGTCAGGGTGGAGAGAGAGAGGAGAGAGGGCAGCGTGTCAGGGTGGGGAGAGAGAGGAGAGAGGGCAGCGTGTCAGGGTGGGGAGAGAGGAGAGAGAGCAGCGTGTCAGGGTGGGGAGAGAGGAGGGAGAGCAGCGTGTCAGGGTGGAGAGAGGAGAGAGAGCAGCGTGTCAGGGTGGGGAAAGAGGAGAGAGCAGTGTGTCAGGGTGGGGAGAGAGGAGAGAGAGCAGCGTGTCAGGGTGGAGAGAGAGGAGAGAGCAGCGTGTCAGGGTGGAGAGAGAGGAGAGAGCAGCGTGTCAGAGTGGAGAGAGAGGAGAGAGCAGCGTGTCAGGGTGGAGAGAGAGGAGAGAGCAGCGTGTCAGGGTGGAGAGAGAGGAGAGAGCAGCGTGTCAGGGTGGAGAGAGAGGAGAGAGCAGCGTGTCAGGGTGGAGAGAGAGGAGAGAGCAGCGTGTCAGGGTGGAGAGAGAGAGGAGAGAGCAGCGTGTCAGGGTGGAGAGAGGGTAGAGAGCAGCGTGTCAGGGTGGAGAGAGAGCAGCGTGTCAGGGTGGAGAGAGAGCAGCGTGTCAGGGTGGAGAGAGAGCAGCGTGTCAGGGTGGAGAGAGAGCAGCGTGTCAGGGTGGAGAGAGGGTAGAGAGCAGCGTGTCAGGGTGGAGAGAGAGCAGCGTGTCAGGGTGGGGAGAGAGAGAGGAGAGAGAGAGCAGCGTGTCAGGGTGGGGAGAGAGAGCAGCGTGTCAGGGTGGAGAGAGAGCAGCGTGTTAGGGTGAGGAGAGAGCAGCGTGTTAGGGTGAGGAGAGAGCAGCGTGTCAGGGTGGAGAGAGAGGAGAGAGAGCAGCGTGTCAGGGTGGGGAGAGAGAGGAGAGAGGGCAGCGTGTCAGGGTGGGGAGAGAGAGGAGAGAGGGCAGCGTGTCAGGGTGGGGAGAGAGAGGAGAGAGGGCAGCGTGTCAGGGTGGGGAGAGAGAGGAGAGAGGGCAGCGTGTCAGGGTGGGGAGAGAGGAGAGAGAGCAGCGTGTCAGGGTGGGGAGAGAGGAGAGAGAGCAGCGTGTCAGGGTGGAGAGAGGAGAGAGAGCAGCGTGTCAGGGTGGGGAAAGAGGAGAGAGCAGTGTGTCAGGGTGGGGAGAGAGGAGAGAGAGCAGCGTGTCAGGGTGGGGAGAGAGGAGAGAGCAGCGTGTCAGGGTGGGGAGAGAGGAGAGAGAGCAGCGTGTCAGGGTGGGGAGAGAGGAGAGAGCAGCGTGTCAGGGTGGAGAGAGAGGAGAGAGCAGCGTGTCAGGGTGGAGAGAGAGGAGAGAGCAGCATGTCAGGGTGGAGAGAGAGGAGAGAGCAGCATGTCAGGGTGGAGAGAGAGGAGAGAGAGCAGGGTGTCAGGGTGGAGAGAGAGGAGAGAGCAGCGTGTCAGGGTGGGGAGAGAGGAGAGAGCAGCGTGTCAGGGTGGGGAGAGAGAGAGGAGAGAGAGCAGCGTGTCAGGGTGGAGAGAGAGCAGCGTGTTAGGGTGAGGAGAGAGCAGCGTGTCAGGGTGGAGAGAGAGGAGAGAGAGCAGCGTGTCAGGGTGGGGAGAGAGGAGAGAGAGCAGCGTGTCAGGGTGGGGAGAGAGAGCAGCGTGTCAGGGTGAGGAGAGAGCAGCGTGTCAGGGTGGGGAGAGAGGAGAGAGCAGCGTGTCAGGGTGGAGAGAGAGCAGCATGTCAGGGTGAGGAGAGAGGAGAGAGAGCAGCATGTCAGGGTGAGGAGAGAGAGCAGCGTGTCAGGGTGGGGAGAAGGCAGCGTGTCAGGGTGGGGAGAGAGAGGAGAGAGCAGCGTGTCAGGGTGGGGTGAGAGAGGAGAGAGAGAGGAGAGAGCAGCGTGTCAGGGTGGGGAGAGAGGAGAGAGCAGCGTGTCAGGGTGGGGAGAGAGGAGAGAGAGCAGTGTGTCAGGGTGGAGAGAGAGGAGAGAGCAGCGTGTCAGGGTGGAGAGAGAGGAGAGAGCAGCATGTCAGGATGGAGAGAGCAGCGTGTAACGGTGGAGAGAGGAGAGAGCAGCTTGTCAGGGTGGGAAGAGAGGAAAGAGCAGCGTGTCAGGGTGGAGAGAGAGGAGAGAGAGCAGCGTGCCAGGGTGGAGAGAGAGGAGAGAGCAGCGTGTCAGGGTGGGGAGAGAGGAGCATGTCGGGGTGGAGAGAGAGCAGCGTGTCAGGGTGGGGAGAGAGGAGAGAGAGCAGCGTGTCAGGGTGAGGAGAGAGCAGCGTGTCAGGGTGAGGAGAGAGAGCAGCGTGTCAGGGTGAGGAGAGAGCAGCGTGTCAGGGTGGGGTGAGAGAGGAGAGAGCAGCGTGTCAGGGTGGGGTGAGAGAGGAGAGAGCAGCGTGTCAGGGTGGAGAGAGAGCAGCATGTCAGGGAGAGGAGAGAGAGCAGCATGTCAGGGTGAGGAGAGAGAGCAGCGTGTCAGGGTGGGGAGAAAGCAGCGTGTCAGGGTGGGGTGAGAGAGGAGAGAGCAGCGTGTCAGGGTGGGGTGAGAGAGGAGAGAGAGAGGAGAGAGCAGCGTGTCAGGGTGGGGAGAGAGAGCAGCGTGTCAGGGTGGAGAGAGAGGAGAGAGCAGCGTGTCAGGGTGGAGAGAGAGGAGAGAGCAGCGTGTCAGGGTGGGGAGAGAGCAGCGTGTCAGGGTGGAGAGAGAGCAGCGTGTCAGGGTGGAGAGAGAGGAGAGAGCAGCGTGTCAGGGTGGAGAGAGAGCAGCGTGTCAGGGTGGAGAGAGAGCAGCGTGTCAGGGTGGAGAGAGAGCAGCGTGTCAGGGTGGAGAGAGAGCAGCGTGTCAGGGTGGAGAGAGAGCAGCGTGTCAGGGTGGAGAGAGAGGAGAGAGCGCAGCATGTCAGGGTGGAGAGAGAGGAGAGAGCAGCGTGTCAGGGTGGGGTGAGAGAGGAGAGAGCAGCGTGTCAGGGTGGGGAGAGAGGAGAGAGAGCAGCGTGTCAGGGTGGAGAGAGAGGAGAGAGCAGCGTGTCAGGGTGGAGAGAGGAGAGAGAGCAGCATGTCAGGGTGGGGAGAGGAGAGAAAGCAGCGTGTCAGGGTGGAGAGAGGAGAGAGAGCAGCGTGTCAGGGTGGGGAGAGAGAGGAGAGAGAGCAGCGTGTCAGGGTGAGGAGAGAGAGCAGCGTGTCAGGGTGGGGAGAGAGAGCAGCGTGTCAGGGTGGGGAGAGAGAGGAGAGAGAGCAGCGTGTCAGGTTGAGGAGAGAGAGCAGCGTGTCAGGGTGGGGAGAGAAAGGAGAGAGAGAGAGCAGCGTGTCAGGGTGGAGAGAGAGCAGCGTGTCAGGGTGGGGGGAGAGAGGAGAGAGCAGCGTGTCAGGGTGGGGAGAGAGAGGAGAGAGAGCAGCGTGTCAGGGTGGAGAGAGCAGCGTGTCAGGGTGGAGAGAGAGGAGAGAGCAGCGTGTCAGGGTGGGGAGAGAGGAGAGAGCAGCGTGTCAGGGTGCGGAGAGAGAGGAGAGAGAGAAGCGTGTCAGGGTGGGGAGAGAGAAGAGAGCAGCGTGTCAGGGTGGGGAGAGAGAAGAGAGCAGCGTGTCAGGGTGGGGAGAGAGAAGAGAGCAGCGTGTCAGGGTGGGGAGAGAGGAGAGAGAGCAGCGTATCAGGGTGGAGAGAGAGGTGAGAGCAGCGTATCAGGGTGGAGAGAGAGCAGCGTGCCAGGGTATGGAGAGGAGAGAGCAGCGTGTCAGGTTGGGGAGAGAGTAGAGAGCAACGTGTCAGGGTGGGGTGAGAGAGGAGAGAGAGAGGAGAGAGAGAGGAGAGAGCAGCGTGTCAGGGTGGAGAGAGAGAGGAGAGAGAGCAGCGTGTCAGGGTGAGGAGAGAGAGGAGAGAGAGCAGCGTGTCAGGGAGAGGAGAGAGAGCAGCGTGTCAGGGTGAGGAGAGAGCAGCGTGTCAGGGTGGAGAGAGAGGAGAGAGCAGCGTGTCAGGGTGGAGAGAGAGGAGAGAGCAGCATGTCAGGGTGGGGTGAGAGAGGAGAGAGCAGCGTGTCAGGGTGGAGAGAGAGGAGAGAGCGCAGCATATCAGGGTGGAGAGAGAGGAGAGAGCAGCGTGTCAGGGTGGAGAGAGGAGAGAGAGCAGCGTGTCAGGGTGGAGAGAGGAGAGAGAGCAGCGTGTCAGGGTAGAGAGAGGAGAGAGAGCAGCGTGTCAGGGTGGGGAGAGAGAGGAGAGAGAGCAGCGTGTCAGGGTGAGGAGAGAGAGGAGAGAGAGCAGCGTGTCAGGGTGGGGAGAGAGAGCAGCGTGTCAGGGTGGGGAGAGAGAGGAGAGAGCAGCGTGTCAGGGTGGAGAGAGAGGAGAAAGCGCAGCATGTCAGGGTGGAGAGAGAGGAGAGAGCAGCGTGTCAGGGTGGAGAGAGAAGAGAGCAGCGTGTCAGGGTGGAGAGAGGAGAGAGAGCAGCGTGTCAGGGTGGGGAGAGAGAGGAGAGAGAGCAGCGTGTCAGGGTGAGGAGAGAGAGCAGCGTGTCAGGGTGGGGAGAGAGAGCAGCGTGTCAGGGTGGGGAGAGAGAGGAGAGAGAGCAGCGTGTCAGGTTGAGGAGAGAGAGCAGCGTGTCAGGGTGGAGAGAGAGCAGCGTGTCAGGGTGGAGAGAGAGCAGCGTGTCAGGGTGGGGGGAGAGAGGAGAGAGCAGCGTGTCAGGGTGGGGAGAGAGGAGAGAGCAGCGTGTCAGGGTGGGGAGAGAGGAGAGAGCAGCGTGTCAGGGTGGGGAGAGAGGAGAGAGCAGCGTGTCAGGGTGGAGAGAGAGGAGAGAGCAGCGTGTCAGGGTGGAGAGAGAGGAGAGAGCAGCGTGTCAGGGTGGAGAGAGAGCAGCGTGTCAGGGTGGAGAGAGAGGAGAGAGCGCAGCATGTCAGGGTGGAGAGACAGGAGAGAGAGCAGCGTGTCAGGGTGGAGAGAGAGCAGCGTGTCAGGGTGGGGAGAGAGAGGAGAGAGAGCAGCGTGTCAGGGTGGAGAGAGCAGCGTGTCAGGGTGGAGAGAGAGGAGAGAGCAGCGTGTCAGGGTGGGGAGAGAGGAGAGAGCAGCGTGTCAGGGTGCGGAGAGAGAGGAGAGAGAGAAGCGTGTCAGGGTGGGGAGAGAGAAGAGAGCAGCGTGTCAGGGTGGGGAGAGAGAAGAGAGCAGCGTGTCAGGGTGGGGAGAGAGGAGAGAGAGCAGCGTATCAGGGTGGAGAGAGAGGTGAGAGCAGCGTATCAGGGTGGAGAGAGAGCAGCGTGCCAGGGTATGGAGAGGAGAGAGCAGCGTGTCAGGTTGGGGAGAGAGTAGAGAGCAACGTGTCAGGGTGGGGTGAGAGAGGAGAGAGAGAGGAGAGAGAGAGGAGAGAGCAGCGTGTCAGGGTGGAGAGAGAGAGGAGAGAGAGCAGCGTGTCAGGGTGAGGAGAGAGAGGAGAGAGAGCAGCGTGTCAGGGAGAGGAGAGAGAGCAGCGTGTCAGGGAGAGGAGAGAGCAGCGTGTCAGGGTGGAGAGAGAGGAGAGAGCAGCGTGTCAGGGTGGAGAGAGAGGAGAGAGCAGCATGTCAGGGTGGGGTGAGAGAGGAGAGAGCAGCGTGTCAGGGTGGAGAGAGAGGAGAGAGCGCAGCATATCAGGGTGGAGAGAGAGGAGAGAGCAGCGTGTCAGGGTGGAGAGAGAGGAGAGAGCAGCGTGTCAGGGTGGAGAGAGGAGAGAGAGCAGCGTGTCAGGGTAGAGAGAGGAGAGAGAGCAGCGTGTCAGGGTGGGGAGAGAGAGGAGAGAGAGCAGCGTGTCAGGGTGAGGAGAGAGAGGAGAGAGAGCAGCGTGTCAGGGTGGGGAGAGAGAGCAGCGTGTAAGGGTGGGGAGAGAGAGGAGAGAGCAGCTTGTCAGGGTGGAGAGAGAGGAGAAAGCGCAGCATGTCAGGGTGGAGAGAGAGGAGAGAGCAGCATGTCAGGGTGGAGAGAGAAGAGAGCAGCGTGTCAGGGTGGAGAGAGGAGAGAGAGCAGCGTGTCAGGGTGGGGAGAGAGAGGAGAGAGAGCAGCGTGTCAGGGTGAGGAGAGAGAGCAGCGTGTCAGGGTGGGGAGAGAGAGCAGCGTGTCAGGGTGGGGAGAGAGAGGAGAGAGAGCAGCGTGTCAGGTTGAGGAGAGAGAGCAGCGTGTCAGGGTGGAGAGAGAGCAGCGTGTCAGGGTGGGGGGAGAGAGGAGAGAGCAGCGTGTCAGGGTGGGGAGAGAGGAGAGAGCAGCGTGTCAGGGTGGGGAGAGAGGAGAGAGCAGCGTGTCAGGGTGGGGAGAGAGGAGAGAGCAGCGTGTCAGGGTGGGGAGAGAGGAGAGAGCAGCGTGTCAGGGTGGGGAGAGAGAGGAGAGAGAGCAGCGTGTCAGGGTGAGGAGAGAGAGGAGAGAGAGCAGCGTGTCAGGGTGGGGAGAGAGAGCAGCGTGTCAGGGTGGGGAGAGAGAGGAGAGAGCAGCGTGTCAGGGTGGAGAGAGAGGAGAAAGCGCAGCATGTCAGGGTGGAGAGAGAGGAGAGAGCAGCATGTCAGGGTGGAGAGAGAAGAGAGCAGCGTGTCAGGGTGGAGAGAGGAGAGAGAGCAGCGTGTCAGGGTGGAGAGAGGAGAGAGAGCAACGTGTCAGGGTGGGGAGAGGAGAGAGAGCAACGTGTCAGGGTGGGGAGAGAGAGGAGAGAGAGCAGCGTGTCAGGGTGAGGAGAGAGAGCAGCGTGTCAGGGTGGGGAGAGAGAGCAGCGTGTCAGGGTGGGGAGAGAGAGGAGAGAGAGCAGCGTGTCAGGGTGGAGAGAGAGCAGCGTGTCAGGGTGGGGGGAGAGAGGAGAGAGCAGCGTGTCAGGGTGGGGAGAGAGGAGAGAGCAGCGTGTCAGGGTGGGGAGAGAGGAGAGAGCAGCGTGTCAGGGTGGAGAGAGAGGAGAGAGCAGCGTGTCAGGGTGGAGAGAGAGGAGAGAGCAGCGTGTCAGGGTGGAGAGAGAGGAGAGAGCAGTGTGTCAGGGTGGAGAGAGAGAGGAGAGAGAGAAGCGTGTCAGGGTGGGGAGAGAGAAGAGAGCAGCGTGTCAGGGTGGGGAGAGAGGAGAGAGAGCAGCGTATCAGGGTGGGGAGAGAGGAGAGAGAGCAGCGTATCAGGGTGGAGAGAGAGCAGCGTGCCAGGGTATGGAGAGGAGAGAGCAGTGTGTCAGGTTGGGGAGAGAGTAGAGAGCAGCGTGTCAGGGTGAGGTGAGAGAGGAGAGAGAGAGGAGAGAGCAGCGTGTCAGGGTGGAGAGAGAGGAGAGAGAGCAGCGTGTCAGGGAGAGGAGAGAGAGCAGCGTGTCAGGGTGAGGAGAGAGCAGCGTGTCAGGGTGAGGAGAGAGCAGCGTGTCAGGGTGGGGAGAGAGCAGCGTGTCAGGGTGGAGCGAGAGCAGCGTGTCAGGGTGGAGCGAGAGCAGCGTGTCAGGGTGGAGCGAGAGCAGCGTGTCAGGGTGGAGCGAGAGCAGCGTGTCAGGGTGGAGCGAGAGCAGCGTGTCAGGGTGGAGCGAGAGCAGCGTGTCAGGGTGGAGCGAGAGCAGCGTGTCAGGGTGGAGCGAGAGCAGCGTGTCAGGGTGGAGCGAGAGCAGCGTGTCAGGGTGGAGCGAGAGCAGCGTGTCAGGGTGGAGCGAGAGCAGCGTGTCAGGGTGGAGCGAGAGCAGCGTGTCAGGGTGGAGCGAGAGCAGCGTGTCAGGGTGGAGCGAGAGCAGCGTGTCAGGGTGGAGCGAGAGCAGCGTGTCAGGGTGGAGCGAGAGCAGCGTGTCAGGGTGGAGCGAGAGCAGCGTGTCAGGGTGGAGCAGAGAGCAGCGTGTCAGGGTGAGGAGAGAGCAGCGTGTCAGGGTGAGGAGAGAGCAGCGTGTCAGGGTGAGGAGAGAGCAGCGTGTCAGGGTGGAGAGAGAGGAGAGAGAGCAGCGTGTCAGGGTGGGGAGAGAGGAGAGAGAGCAGCGTGTCAGGGTGGGGAGAGAGGAGAGAGAGCAGCGTGTCAGGGTGGGGAGAGAGGAGAGAGAGCAGCGTGTCAGGGTGGGGAGAGAGGAGAGAGAGCAGCGTGTCAGGGTGGGGAGAGAGGAGAGAGAGCAGCGTGTCAGGGTGGGGAGAGAGGAGAGAGAGCAGCGTGTCAGGGTGGAGAGAGGAGAGAGAGCAGCGTGTCAGGGTGGGGAAAGAGGAGAGAGCAGTGTGTCAGGGTGGGGAGAGAGGAGAGAGAGCAGCGTGTCAGGGTGGGGAGAGAGGAGAGAGAGCAGCGTGTCAGGGTGGAGAGAGGAGAGAGAGCAGCGTGTCAGGGTGGGGAAAGAGGAGAGAGCAGCGTGTCAGGGTGGAGCGAGAGCAGCGTGTCAGGGTGGAGCGAGAGCAGCGTGTCAGGGTGGAGCGAGAGCAGCGTGTCAGGGTGGAGCGAGAGCAGCGTGTCAGGGTGGAGCGAGAGCAGCGTGTCAGGGTGGAGAGAGAGCAGCGTGTCAGGGTGGAGAGAGAGCAGCGTGTCAGGGTGGAGAGAGGAGAGAGAGCAGCGTGTCAGGGTGGGGAAAGAGGAGAGAGCAGCGTGTCAGCATGGGGAGAGAGGAGAGAGAGCAGCGTGTCAGGGTGGAGAGAGAGCAGCGTGTTAGGGTGAGGAGAGAGCAGCGTGTTAGGGTGAGGAGAGAGCAGCGTGTCAGGGTGGAGAGAGAGGAGAGAGAGCAGCGTGTCAGGGTGGGGAGAGAGGAGAGAGAGCAGCGTGTCAGGGTGGGGAGAGAGGAGAGAGCAGCGTGTCAGGGTGGGGAGAGAGGAGAGAGAGCAGCGTGTCAGGGTGGAGAGAGAGGAGAGAGCAGCGTGTCAGGGTGGAGAGAGAGGAGAGAGCAGCGTGTCAGGGTGGAGAGAGAGGAGAGAGCAGCGTGTCAGGGTGGAGAGAGAGGAGAGAGCAGCGTGTCAGGGTGGAGAGAGAGGAGAGAGCAGCGTGTCAGGGTGGGAAGAGAGGAGAGAGCAGCGTGTCAGGGTGGAGAGAGAGGAGAGAGCAGCGTGTCAGGGTGGAGAGAGAGGAGAGAGCAGCGTGTCAGGGTGGAGAGAGAGGAGAGAGCAGCGTGTCAGGGTGGAGAGAGAGGAGAGAGCAGCGTGTCAGGGTGGAGAGAGAGTAGCGTGTCAGGGTGGAGAGAGAGGGGAGAGCAGCGTGTCAGGGTGGGGAGAGAGAGGAGAGAGAGAGCAGCGTGTCAGGTTGGGGAGAGAGAGCAGCGTGTCAGGGTGGAGAGAGAGGAGAGAGCAGCGTGTCAGGGTGGGGAGAGAGAGCAGCGTGTCAGGGTGGGGAGAGAGGAGAGAGCAGCGTGTCAGGGTGGGGAGAGAGAGGAGAGAGAGAGCAGCGTGTCAGGGTGGGGAGAGAGAGGAGAGAGGGCAGCGTGTCAGGGTGGGGAGAGAGGAGAGAGGAGAGAGAGCAGCGTGTCAGGGTGGGGAGAAAGAGCAGCGTGTCAGGGTGGGGAGAGAGGAGAGATCAGCGTGTCAGGGTGGAGAGAGGAGAGAGAGCAGCGTGTCAGGGTGGAGAGAGAGGAGAGAGCAGCGTGTCAGGGTGGAGAGAGAGCAGCGTGAGGGGGGGGGGTTGCGGGGTGTCAGGTGAGGGGGGGTAGCGGGGTGTCAGGTGAGGGGGAGTGGGGGAAGCGGAGTGTCAGGTGAGGGGGGGTGGGGGGTAGGGGGGTGTTAGGTGAGGGGGGTAGGGGGGTGTTAGGTGAGGGGGGTAGCGGGGTGTCAGGTGAGGGGGGGTAGGGGGGTGTTAGGTGAGGGGGGGGTAGCGGGCTGTCAGGTGAGGGGGGGGTAGCGGGTGTCAGGTGAGGGGGGGTGGGGGGTAGCTGGGTGTCAGGTGAGGGGGGGTAGCGGAGTGTCAGGTGAGGGGGGTAGCGGAGTGTCAGGTGAGGGGGGGTAGCGGGGTGTCAGGTGAGGGGGTATCAGGTGAGGGGGGGGTAGCGGAGTGTAAGGTGAGGGGGGGTAGCGGGGTGTCAGGTGAGGGGGGGGTGGGGGGTAGCGGGGTGTTTGGGGGGGGGGGGTATCAGGTGAGGGGGGTATCAGGTGAGGGGGGGTGGAGGGTATCAGGTGAGGGGGGGTAGCGGGGTGTCAGGTGAGGGGGGGGGTATCAGGTGAGGGGGGGGTAGCGGGGTGTCAGGTGAGGGGGTATCAGGTGAGGGGGGTAGCGGGGTGTCAGGTGAGGGGGGGTAGCGGGGTGTCAGGTGAGGGGGGGTAGCGGGGTATCAGGTGAGGGGTATCAGGTGAGGGGGGGGTGGGGGGTATCAGGTGAGGGGGGTGGGGGATGTCAGGTGAGGGGGGGGTATCAGGTGAGGGGGGTATCAGGTGAGGGGGGGGTGGGGGGT
>NC_138770.1:23846627-23874127 GCF_965119305.1 Pelophylax lessonae
GCCTTGTAGAATCGTTGCTTCAATTTGGCATTACCTACTTGCTGCTATTGGGTTAGAGGCTTAGTCCCCACAAGGAACGAGACTGTGATCTACCCCAACACCCTCATTACATTACAGCGTTATTGCGTCTCGGCCTTATAGCCATGATCAAGTGTCCCATCGACTTTAGTCCTTAGGGGTGTCCTTGCTGCCCAGCTGGGACGTTGATAGGCACTTTGATCTATCCAAGCCATTTGGTCCTTATGGGGTACCCTCTGCTCGGCCTTGTAGGATCGTCAATTCAATTTGGCTTCACCTACTTGCTGCTATTGGATTAGAGGCTTAGTCCCCACAAGGAACGAGATTGCGATCTACCCCAACACCCTCATTACATTACAGCGTTATTGCGTCTCGGCCTTATAGCCATGATCAAGTGTCCCATCGACTTTAGTCCTTAGGGGTGTCTCTGCTTCACAGCTTATACATTGCTAGGCACTTTAAACCACCCAAGCCACTTGTTCCTTGTGTGGTAACCTCTGCTCTGCCTTGTAGAATCGTTGCTTCAATTTGGCTTCACCTACTTGCTGCTATTGGGTTAGAGGCTTAGTCCCCACAAAGAACGAGACTGTGATCTGCCCTAACACCCTCATTACATTACAGCGTTATTGCGTCTCGGCCTTATAGTCATGATCAAGTGTCACATTAACTTTAGTCCTTAGGGGTGTCTCAGCTTCACAGCTGGGACGTTGATAGTGTCAGGGACTTACCTTCTTGTTTTTTTTCTTCAGAGTGCATCCCAGAGAACAGAAGACTGCTAGCAGTGTATGAGACCCAGCTTTGAAGACTTTCCTGGCTTGCGATTCCTCATTGGCAGATGATCCACTTCTGGACTGGACCCCGGCTTGGATGACGCCTCCCACCAGTAATTAACCCCCCCACTGACAGAAGATCATTCAGTAATGACCCCCCCACTGACAGACGCCCCCCACCAGTAAATGAACCCCCCCCACCAGTAATGACCCCCCATAATGAATCCCTCCCCCCAATGACAGACCACCATCCAGCAACTAACTCCCATCCCACTACCAAACCACCCCAACTAACGCACACCCCACTGCAGCCCCACCACCAGTAATGAACCCCCCCACCAGTAATGAACCCCTCTCCCCAATGACAGACCACCATCCAGCAACTAACTCCCATCCCCCCACCACTAATGAACCCCTCCCCCCCCACTGACAGACTACCAAATGAATGCACACCCACTGCAGCCCCCCCACCAGTAATTAACCCCCCCACTGACAGACCATTCAGTAATGACCCCTCCCCCCACTGACAGACCCCCCCACCAGTAATGACCCCCCATAATAAACTCCTCCCCCCCACTGACAGACCACCATTCAGTAATGACCCCCCATAATGAACCCCCCCACCAGTAATGACCCCCCCATAATGAACCCTCCCCCCACTGACAGACCATCATCCAGTAATGACCCCCCCACCAGTAAATGAACCCCCCCACCAGTAATGACCCCCCCATAATGAACCCCTCCCCTTACTGACAGACCACCATTCAGTAATGACCCCTCCCCCCACTGACAGACCCCCCCACCAGTAAATGAACCCCCCCACCAGTAATGACCCCCCATAATAAACTCCTCCCCCCACTGACAGACCACCATTCAGTAATGACCCCCCATAATGAACCCTCCCCCCACTGACAGACCATCATCCAGTAATGACCCCCCCACCAGTAAATGAACCCCCCCACCAGTAATGACCCCCCCACCAGTAATGACCCCCTCCCATAATGAACCCCTCCCCCCACTAACAGACCACCATCCAGTAATGACCCCCCCCCACTGACAGACCCCCGTACCAGTAAATGAACCCCCCCACCAGTAATGACCCCCCCATAATGAACCCCTCCCCCCACTGACAGACCACCATCCAGTAATGACCCCCCCCACTGACAGACCCCCCACCAGTAAATGAACCCCCCCACCAGTAATGACCCCCCCCATAATGAACCCCTCCCCCCACTGACAGACCATCATCCAGTAATGACCCCCCCACCAGTAAATGAACCCCCCCACCAGTAATGACCCCCCCCCACTGACAGACCACCATCCAGTAATGACCCCCCCCCCCACTGACAGACCCCCCACCAGTAAATGAACCCCCCCTCAAAAGTAATAACCCCCCCATAATGAACCCCTCCACCCACTGACAGACCCCCCCACCAGTAAATGAACCCCCCCACCAGTAATGATCCCCTATAATGAACCCCTCCCCCCACTGACAGACCATCATCCAGTAATGACCCCCCCACCAGTAAATGAACCCCCCCATAATGAACCCCTCCCCCCACTGACAGACCCCCCCACTAGTAAATGAACCCCCCCCTCACCAGTAATAACCCCCCCATAATGAACCCCTCCCCCCACTGACAGACCCCCCCACCAGTAAATGAACCCCCCCACCAGTAATGACCCCCCATAATAAACTATACCTCTTTTTACGGAGGACAGACAGAAGGACCTGTTCACCCAAAGCACGTTTAACGGGGGGGGGGGGGGGGGAACAAGTGCAGGCGTTAGGATATGCTCGGGTTCCCAAGCTTCTTCCTGTTTTGAATTGTATTGTAACTGTATTGTCTTCACTCACATTGTAAAGCGCTGGGCAAACTGTTGGCGCTATATAAATCCCGTATATAAAAAAAGTACTGATATATGAGGGAACTCTGGTTGTAATACCCTGCCATCTTGTTGTAACCTGCAGTACTCTGTGCAATGGGTTAAAAAGAACCTGTTTAGACAGTCCTACAACTCACATGTAAAGAGAAGGCTAGTTTTAGTTTTCTATGGGATTAGTAGAGAGGCCTGTTTACTATGACATTCATAGTAAATGCCTATCAAAATGCTTCCCTGCTGTCTTTGCTGAGTTCTTTCCTGCTGTCCCGTCTGTGTGCTTCGGCTCGACTGTCAAAGGGGAAAGAAGGTATACCTCTTTTTACGGAGGACAGACAGAAGGACCTGTTCACCCAAAGCACGTTTAACGGGGGGGACAAGTGCAGGCGTTAGGATATGCTCGGGTTCCCAAGCTTCTTCCTGTTTACAATTGTATTGTAACTGTATTGTCTTCACTCACATTGTAAAGCGCTGGGCAAACTGTTGGCGCTATATAAATCCTGTATATAAAAAAAGTACTGATATATGAGGGAACTCTGGTTGTAATACCCTGCCATCTTGTTGTAACCTGCAGTACTCTGTGCAATGGGTTAAAAAGAACCTGTTTAGACAGTCCTACAACTCACTTGTAAAGAGAAGGCTAGTTTTAGTTTTCTATGGGATTAGTAGAGAGGCCTGTTTACTATGACATTCATAGTAAATGCCTATCAAAATGCTTCCCTGCTGTCTTTGCTGAGTTCTTTCCTGCTGTCCTGTCTGTGTGCTTCGGCTCGACTGTCAAAGGGGAAAGAAGGTATACCTCTTTTTACGGAGGACAGACAGAAGGACCTGTTCACCCAAAGCACGTTTAACGGGGGGGGGGACAAGTGCAGGCGTTAGGATATGCTCGGGTTCCCAAGCTTCTTCCTGTTTTGAATTGTATTGTAACTGTATTGTCTTCACTCACATTGTAAAGCGCTGCACAACCTGTTGGCGCTATATAAATCCTGTATAAAAAAAAAAAGTACGAAAAAAGAAAAGTACTGTGTTGGACAGGTTATAGGGGAGGATGGAGGCCATTATTTTTTATAGGTGTATTGAATGTTTGTTCTTTTATTAGGCGTGTGTTGGACTGGCTATAGGGGAGGTTGGAGGCCAGTATTTTTTTTATGTTAGGTGTGTTGGACCCTTTCTATGGAGGTTGAAGGTTTTTACTTTTAGTAGGAGTAGGGGAGATTAAAGGCCATTATATTATAATATAAAATAATATATTAAAAAATATTATTTTAATATATATATATATAATATAGTATGTTATTGCACGGCGCAATACAACAGTACGCAATGAGTGTATGTCACTGTAACATATGCAGACAGGGCCGCAATTAACTTTTTTTGTCCCCTAAATAGTTTTTTTTATTGCAAGGCGCAATTTAACAGTATGCAATGGGTGTATGTCACTGTAATATATGCGGACAGGGCAGTAATAAACTCTTTTGTCCCCTAAATAGTTTTTTTTTTTTTATTCCACAGCGCAATACAACAGTATGCAATGGGTGTATCTCACTATAATGTATGAATGAAAAACTGAAAAATATTTTTTTTACCCTAAATACTGTAAAATAATTATTTTCCCCTCACATTGCTTTTCTAACCTCCTGTTCAAAAAGCACCAATGTCTTTCTGACATACAGTCTTTAAAGTTAAATATGAAGGAACAAATGTTTTTTCTTTTTTAAATGCAGATTAAGCACACACATATGCACTGAGGTTGCATGAAATGTGCAGCACCGCATGCCTAACAGACTGATAAAAGTTTTTTTGTTTCTCCCTTTTCCTACTCACTTGGCTCAGGTCAGGGCATAAAGATTGTTCTACTGCACCCCCACACAATACAATCAATGTAGATCGTTGTCTGATTAAAGCAGATTGTTCCTATCTATGCTTTCCCTAAAAGCAATCTCTCCAGCCTGGCCCTACAGTAAACTGTTATCTCTCCCTCCTGGCAAAAACATTGTTCACTGCACCCCACAAAATCAAATCAATGTAGATCGCTGTATGATAAAGCAGATTGTTCCTCCTATGCTTTCCCTACAAGCAATTTCTCCAGCCTCGCCCTATAGTAAGGTCCGGGTACCGAATACCCAAAAGTCCAGTACGAACAATACAGTCTGGGTTTGCTCAACCCTAGTTATCATGAATTTACATCACTGGACAGGGTTATCAACAATTGGCATCGCTGGACAGCGTTATCAATAATTTACATCGCTGGACGGCATTATCAGCAATTTACATCACTTGACGGCGATAGAAAAAATTTACATCGCTGGACGGCGTTATCAGTAACTGGCATCGCTGGACGGAGTTATCAATAATTTACATCGCTGGATGACGTTCTTAACAATTGACATCGCTGGATGGCGTTATTTATATAATAATTATTGCGTTATGAAAAATTTACATTGCTGGACAGCGTTATCAATACTTTGCATCGCTGGACGGCGTTATTAACAATTTACATCGCTGGGCGGAGTTATTAAAAATTTACCTCACTGGACGGCTTATCAGCAATTTACATCGCTGGACGGTGTTACTGATAATTGGCATCTCTGGACAGCATTAATAACAATTTATATCGCTGAATGGCATTATCAATAATTTACTTCGCTGGACGGCGTTAACAATTTTCATTTTCAAATCTTGCCCCAGGAGCCCTCGGTCAGACCACCCCCGGCCTCAGCTAGCTCTAGCACTTCCAGGAAGTGTGGCAACTGTGGGGAAAGACTGTCAAAATCCTACACAAAACCATTTTGCTATTCCTGTATTAACAAATTGGCAGGACATGAAGCCTCAGAGCTCATGAAGGATTTTCTGAAAAATATTCAGGAAAAAATGTTGGCCACATTACATTACTTTAGGGCTGCGGTGGCTACCCCCTCAGTTGACAGTCACCTGAGAGAATCTATCCTCACAAGATAGCTCGACATCTATCTAAAGCTATTCCTTCTATTCTCCTACCTGGATCACAAATTCTCCCTTTGGCTCAGACCAGGGAAGAAGAGGATCCAGGGGAAGGAGGGAGTCAGCAAAAATCCATGAGCAGCTCAGGTGAGGACTCGGACAGGGATAGTGACAGTGAAAAAGAAGTAACTACAATAAATAGGAACCTCTTCACCCTAGAGAACATGGAGGGGCTCCTCCAAGCAGTATATGCTACTGGGGAGATTCCAGGACCATCAAAAGTTTGTTCAGCGCAGGACAAAATGTAGAGGTCTAACTAGAGCCCAGTCTAGAGTAATTCCTATTCACTCATCCCTAAAATTTTATCTTTGAGGAGCTAGAAAGATTTACAGAAAATCTAAAATTAGACGCTCCTTTAGCTCAAGTATCAAAAAGATCTGATCTATCCTTTGAGGACTCTGGAAATATAAGAGATATCATGGAAAGGAAGGCTGAATCTCTACTAAGGCCTGGAGTGCTAATTCCCTTAACATGACTACAGCCTTAGCTGCTACATGTAGAAACACAGATTTCTGGGTTGGGAGACTGACCAAGCATGTCTCAGTAAACAAAGGGTCCCAAGAGATCCTAGATTCTCTAGCAGTGATAGAAAAAGCTGTAGCTTATCTAGCTGATACAGCAGTAGAATCAGTAATAGCCTCGGCAAAAACAGCAGCACTTCTTAACTCAGCCAGGAGGGCTATATGGGTTAAAACTTGGTAAGGAGATGTTACCTCCAAGTTAAAACTCTGTGCATTACCCTTCGAAGGGTCTTTGCTGTTTGGACCTGGGCTGGATGAAACCTTAGCAAAGTCTTCAGAAAAGGGGAAACGTTTCCCTAACAAAACAAAAAAAGAGAAACAAAAGAAACTTTTTTTCATGCCCCCCAGGATAGATATCCACAGAGACCCTTCAGAGGACAAACAAAAAATCTTGGCAACGTGGACAAGCTATCTAACGTTTGTACGCCATTAGAGGGTGGACCTTCTGTCAGCAGGGGACCAGGCTTTTGGCAGAAAGGTCCTTCAGGCTGTAGTATCTCCCTAAATTAGTAAGTCTCGTTAATCCTCTCAAAGTGCTGTCCTAAAAAACGTTTAGGAAAAATTGTTAGACTTACCGGTAACTTGTTTTCCAAGAGTCTTTCTGGACGGCAGCAGCCCGCCCTGTTGTATTTTCTTGCTGTTATTAACCATATTTGATTGTGTTCCAGCATGGGCTGGAGGTACTCTTCTACAACTGAGGAACTGTGGGGAGAAGCCTCCTTTTAAAGCTTGGTGGAATGGGTGTTTCCTGTTGGTGAGAGGGAGGAGCCATCTCTCAGGGTGCAGTCCTGAAAGACTCTTGGAAAACAAGTTACCAGTAAATCTAACTTGAATTTTTATTTATATATGAGTTGTACCAGCTATTGGGTGGTTAGAGGCTGGTACTTTTTTAGGCGTGTGTTGGGCTGGCTATAGGGGAGGTTGGAGGCCAGTATTTTTCCCTGAATGTCTTTCAAGACAGCACATTGAGATGGCTTCTCCCTCTCACCAACAGGAAACACCCATTCCACCAAGCTTTAAAAGGAGTCTTCTCCCCACAGTTCCTCAGTTTTTGGGTTTCCTCCGGCTTAGGAAAACCTGAGTGGGGAGTCAGGGGCTCTTAAGGTGCTGCCCTGAGTCCAGACTCCCTGCCTCCACCTTACCTTTAATCTTTTGGAGAGTTTGTTCCTCCCATCCACGTGATTGGCAGTACTGTATGGGCTCCCTCTTCCGTTTCAGTGCACAGGGAGAGCCAGTACAGCTTGTGAGTGCAGCCCCTTGGCGACAAACTGCTGGTAGCGAGTCCTTTTTTTTTTTTTAACTCCACCGCCGTTTCACTTTTTTGAATTTGCCGCCGTATTTCCAAATGAGAAGATGCTCGTCTGGCCAAAAGTGAGGTATCCGGGAGGGGTGGTGCTCGTGGAGCGGGCGCACGGCGTCACTTCCACCAGAGACGCAGGGGAATAGGGAAGGAACAAGGCTGGTGCTCATTTCCAGGTCCGGTCTGGCGCAGAGGCGCTTTGGGAATCCAGGACCAATATCCTGAAGCCAACAGAACATGCTGCCAGCGCAGCTATGGACGGAGTCTCTGCAGCAGGTGGGACAGGCACAGGCAACAGCAAGGCCCAGTTAAGGGGTAATTGGGTACTAGAAGGGTCTAGTTAAACAGAAATTCTGGAAAAGGAGATTCCCCTTTTTAAGGAGGATGAAGTGGAAAGGTTTTTCAAAAACCCTAAGCTAGATGCCCCCCTATCTCAAGTAACGAAGAGGTCCCTGCTGAAGAAGGCCTGGGAGGCCAACTCGGCCAGTTTGGGACCAGCCCTTGCAGCCACTGGCGTTGCTAGGAACACAAATTCTTGGATGGAAAAGCTTACAAAGCACCTGGCACAAGTAAAATCCCAGGATTTACAAGACACTCTTTTGATCATAGGAAAAGCAGTCGCATATCTAGCAGATGCGGCGGCTGTGGAGTCAATGGTGACTTCAGCCAAAACAGGAGCTCTTATTAACTTGGTCAGGAGAGCCATCTGGCTTAAAGAATGGGAAGGTTATTTCACTTCAAAAGCCACACTCTGTGGGCTACCTTTTTGAAAGGGTCTCTACTGTTTGGTTCAGGCCTTGATTAGGTCTTTTCCAGCTGCTCAGAGAAGGGGGAAAAAGTTTCCTACCAAACCCAAAAGGGAGAGGGCTAGGAAGACTTTTCGTGGCCCCCAAGGAAAAAATCCCCAGAGAGCAAGGAAAGAGCCCATTAAAAGATGGGGCCTTGGGAGAGGTAGACAAAGGAACAATTAGCTTTTCCCCTCTTCAACCTTTGGCCCCAGAAATAATAAGTGACGCCAGGATCAAGGTAGGGGGTAGGCTGCGGCATTTTGTTTCCCAATGGAAAAGAATTTTGGTCTGCCCATATGTTCACTGCCTCATTCAAGAAGGCTATCTCCTACAATTCTCTTCAAAACCCCCAGTTTCAATAACCCTGACTCATCCTCCTATGGAGGTTCAGAAAAGGAGAGCACTGTTACAGGGGATTCAAGCACTAGACGAACAACTAGTAATGGTTCCCATGCCAGAAAACCAGCACTTCTATTGCTTCTACTCCCACGTGTTTGTGGTACCCAAGCCCTCGGGAAAGTTCTGTCTCGTTATAAAATTTAAAGAGCCTGAACAAGTTTCTAGTATACAAGAAGTTTTCAATGGAAAAAATGTTTTCGGTACGCAGAAACCTTCAAATGTGTTTATGACTAGCTTGGACCACAGAGATGCTTACCTGCATGTTCCGAATTATAATTTGGAACATCAGGCCTTTCTGAGATTTGCGGTGGTCACTGAAAAAGGGACGGAGCATTGGCAGTTCAGGTAGTTCAGGGCACTTCTGTTTATGGCCTTGCAGCCAGTCCAAGAATTTTTATCAAAATTCTGGCGGAAGCAGTGGCATATATTCATCTCCAGGAAATAGCTTTAATTCCTTTTCTCACATACCCTTCCAGGATGGCAACATGTGATAGATAATATGCTCCACCCTACCAGAAACACAATCAATTAAGGCTTGTTAAAAGGCCCACCCTTCCCCTTGCTCCTCAGCTTTGATTGTGTTTCCAACCTACTGCGGAACATTTGTTTTTTTTTTTTTCTCTTACCTGAAGGCAGATGCTGTTGGAAGGTACCCCTGTAAGTCAGGTACGGACGGCCTATTGGAAAAGGTTCCTCCCTATCCAGGGCCGGATTAAGAGCATCATGGGCTTGGTGCTGAGGATTTTGAAGGGCCTTAAGGGCCGTGCCTTGGCATGCACCCAGAGGAGGAAGGGTGCAGCCATGCATGCCTAATTCCACATGGGATGCTGTCTCTGAAGCCCATAAACACATCCATGCATCGGCAACTGTCCCTCCTTGTCCGGCCTTCGTGCTGTGTGGGGAGGTTCTGAGGGAGCTGCCTGGGGAAGCGAGCATAGAAGCCAGACTTCTGTGTTTACAAGTGACAGAAGAGCGGTAACAGTGAATATGGCCAACCCGGGGCCTATATAAAGGTAGGGGCCTGGAGCTGCAGCTCCAATAGCCCCTACGTTAATCTGGCCCTGTCCCTATCTGTTACCCACAAAAGGGTCCTTACAGGTCGCCAAAAAGATACCAGGCAGACAGTATATTTAGCCAAGAAGGAACCCTCTTAGCCTGAAGCCTGCTGTCTCTGAAGGAGTCTCCTCTGTGTTTGCCCTGAAAGAGTAGTTCAGGGGTTTGTAGCGGTGAAGATTTCGAAAAGCCTGCCAGACGAGCACGCTCAAAGCTATATTCTGGGACCGGAACTTCCGGTCAGCACGTAGGACGAAGCATGCGCAACGCCTCCCGGAAGAGGGAAGGGAACACAGAGGAGATGCCGGTTCTACTTGCGGACCGAATGGAGGACTCCGGGCCAAAAAGGCCAGAAAGCCCCCAAAGAGACAAAGCCTGCCGCAACACACCTCAGAGAGAAAGACGAGGGAAGATCGGTTCAGGTGGCTGCAGGAAGGAGCAGAATGGATTTGGGTAAGTGCCTTATCTTACTAACTGGGGTATTACAGCAGCTTACTGTTTAGAACTGCAAGCCCTGTTTTCTGCCTTACCATGTATTGTAGCTGTAGGGTAATTGTTAGGGAGTATTGATTGTCTCTCCCCTTACTATTTTCAGATCTTGCCCCAGGGTCCCAAGAGCCCTCGGCCAGACCACCCCCGGCCTCAGCTAGCTCTAGCACTTCCAGGAAGTGTGGCAACTGTGGGGAAAGACTGTCCAAATCCTACACAAAACCATTTTGCTATTCCTGTATTAACAAAGTGGCAGGACATGAAGCCTCAGAGCTCATGAAGGATTTTCTGAAAAATATTCAGGAAGAAATTTTGGCCACAGTACATTGCTTTAGGGCTGCGGTGGCTACCCCTCAGTTGACAGTCACCTGAGATAATCCCAAAAGAGAATCCATCCTCCCAAGAGAGCTCGATATCTAAAGCTATTCCTTCTCTTCTTCTACCTGGATCACAAATTCTCCCTTTGGCTCAGACCAGGGAAGAAGAGGATCCAGGGAAAGGAGGGAGTCAGCAAAAATCCCTGAGCAGCTCAGGTGAGGACTCGGACAGGGATAATGACAGTGAAAAAAAAAGTAACTACAATGAATAGGAACCTCTTTGCGCTAGAGGACATGGAGGAAATCCTCCAAGCAGTATATGCTACTGAGGAGATTCCAGGACCATCAAACGTTTGTTCAGCGCAGAACAAAATGTACAAAGGTCTAACTAGAGCCCAGTCTAGAGTAATTCCTATTCACTCATCCCTAAAAGATATGATCTTAAAGGAAAGGAAAATACCTAGGAACTCAGTATCCAGACCTAGGGCCTGAAAAAGGAGATATCCCTTTAATGAGGAGCTAGAAAGATTTACAAAAAATCTAAAATTAGACGCTCCTTTAGCTCAAGTATCAAAAAGATCTGATTTATCCTCTGAGGACTCTGGAAATATAAGAGATATCATGGAAAGGAAGGCTGAATCTCTACTAAGGCTTGGAGTGCTAATTCCCTTAACATGACTACAGCCTTAGCTGCTACATGTAGAAACACAGATTTCTGGGTTGGGAGACTGACCAAGCATGTCTCAGTAAACAAAGGGTCCCAAGAGATCCTAGATTCTCTAGTAGTGATAGGAAAAGCTGTAGCTTATCTAGCTGATACAGCAGTAGAATCAGTAATAGCCTCGGCAAAAACAGCAGCACTTGTTAACTCAGCCAGGAGGGCTATATGGGTTAAAACTTGGTAAGGAGATGTTACCTCCAAGTTAAAACTCTGTGCATTACCCTTCGAAGGGTCTTTGCTATTTGGACCTGGGCTGGATGAAACCTTAGCAAGATCTTCAGAAAAGGGAAAACTTTTTTTGTGCCCCCCAGGATAGATATCCACAGAGACCCTTCAGAGGACAAACAAAAAGAGGAGGCCAGGGAAGGGGAAGGCAAAGAGGGAGTTTGCTTTTCCCCTCCTATGGTGCAAATGAGCAAAAGTGACGCCAAGATCAAGGTGGGAGGCAGGTTATCCCATTTCTTTCCCCAGTGGGAAAAGATATCAGCTGGTCCTTACATTCTCAATTATTCAGGAAGGATACAGACTGGAATTTCTGTTTCAACCAGTACCAGAGATAGCCCTGACTTATCCATCAAAGGATATAAAAAAGAGAGAAACCCTTCTAGGAGGAATTTGGGACTTGGCAGATCAGATGGCGATAACCCCTGTGCCAGTAGATCAACATTACCAAGGCTTTTACTCCCACATATTTGTAGTACCAAAACCGTCAGGAAAACATTGCCTGATTATAAATCTCAGGAACCTAAACAAATTCCTAATATACAAAAAATTCTCGATAGAAAGTATCCATTCAGTCAGAATCTACTAAAAGATGTTTTCATGACTACCCTGGATCTCAGGGATGCCTACCTACATGTTCCAATTCATCAGGAACACCAGGCTTTCCTGAGATTTACGGTGGTCACTGAAGGAGGGACGGCACACTGGCAGTTCAGGGTCCTTCCTTTTGGCTTAGCAAAAAGTCCAAGGCTTTTACAAAAATCCTGGCAGGCAGTGGCTTATATGCACATGTAGGGATTAACCTTAATCCCATACCTGGACGATCTGCTGATATATGCACCGTCAGCAGAGCAAGCCTGGGACGACACCAAAAGAGTGTTAGACATTTTACAAACACTGGGATGGTTTATAAATGTAGAGAAGTCTTCCATGAAGCCTGCACAAGTTCAAATCTATTTAGGGTATCAGATTCCAGATCCCAAAAACTCTTCCTCCCAGTGGAAAAGGTGGTCTCAGCGGTAAAAAACGCTCATTTTCTCCCTCTGTACTCCAGGAGACAGGTCATGAGAATTCTGGGATTAATGACAGCCTTCATCTCAGCTGTGGAATGGGCACAACTCCATTCAAGAGACCTGCAGTATTTCCAACTGTCCTCCTGGGACAAAAGACAGGAGTCACTGGACGAGATGTTGGCCCTTTCCTCCCAGGTAAAGGCTGCCCTAAAATGGTGGACAAGGCCACAAAATCTCAGGAAGGGCAGGTCCTGGGGGCAATGGAGACCCTCTGTAATCACCACAGATGCGAGTACCTGGGGGTGGGGAGCTTATTTACAAGGAACTCACACTCAAGGCACCTGGGATACACAGGTAGCAAAAACTTCGTCCATTTACAGGGAACTCAGAGCTGTAGGAGAAGCCCTAAGAAAAAATGAGCAACAGTAGCTTACCTGAACCACCAAGGCGGGACAAGGTCAGAGACCCTGTTAAGAACCACTCAGGACATTCTGAGCTGGGCCGAAGGGAGAGTAATCTCATTGTCGGCAATACACAAAAGGGAAGGACAATTGGGAAGCAGACTTCCTCAGTCGCCAGGCCATAAGGGAAACGGAGTGGGAGCTAAACCCAGGAGTGTTTCAAACGGTGGTCCAAAAGTTTGGACATCCAGAGGTAGATCTGTTTGCCACCCCTCAGAACAGGAAAGTAAAAAAATGATTTTCCCTGTCAGGGGAAAGCAGGGCATTAGGTCTGGATGCTCTGTCACAGACATAGCACTTCAAACTAGCGTATGCCTTTCCCCCCTTAAAACTGATTTCCCAGAACCTTGCAGCCCTGGAACCCCACTGAGCTTTTGTATCTCATCCTGATTGCACCTTGGTGGCCAAGGAAGACCTTGTCACTTCAGACCATAATTCTTTCAATTGACAGCTTGGTTAGTGAGCGTAAAATCCTAAAAGACAAAGGCTGCTCAGATAGTCATAGATACCCTTCTTCTAAGCAGAAAGCCTGTAACCAGAAAAATCTATTCCAACGTTTAGAAACTTTTCTGTGCCTGGCAGAGTCAAAAAGCAATTTCCTCTGCCTCTGTTCCCATAATCCATGAATTTTTACAGGATGGGGCAGATAAGGGTGTGGCGGTTAACACCCTTAGGATACAGATAGCAGCACTTTCAGTTTTTCTGGATAAAAATCTTGCAAAAGAATCCTTAATTAAAAGATTTTAGTTAGCAAGGCAGAGAATGACCCCGATGGTGAGGGAGACGTTCCCTCCTTGGGATCTATCTAGGGTACTAGAGGCGATATCTAGTAAACCTTTTGAGCCCTTAGACAAATTTCTCCTAAAGTTCTTGTCCCTAAAACTAGTCTTCCTTTTGGCTGTCACTACAGGCAGAAGGATTTGGGATCTGCAAAGTCTGTCCATAAAAGAACCTTTTATGTTGGTCCTGCCAGATAGGATTATTCTTAGGCCAGACCCAATGTATCTGCCCAAAGTAGCTTCATCTTTTCACAGGAACCAAGAAATAATCTTACCTTCCTTCTGTGATAATCCCAAGAATGAAAGAGGGAACATTTCATTGCTTGGATGTAAGGAGATGCCTCCAAGTATATCTAGAAAGAACCAGGGAATGTAGAAAATCTAGCTATCTTCTGGTTCTCCATTCTGGACCAAGGAGGGGACTGCAGGCTTCAAAGCCGGCAGTCTCTAGGTGGATCAAACAAGCCATTACCATATCTTAAGAAGTTTCAGGTTGCCCTGCTCCAGCAAAGCTGAAGGCACATTCGACAAGGGCCCTGGCAACATCCTGCGCAGAAAGCGGGAGCCTCCCAGGAACAGATCCGTAATGCAGCTACCTGGTCCAGTCAAGACACTTTCCTGAAGCACTACCGTGTGGAGGTATTGTCTCAACAAGACCTTGCCTTTGGCCAAAAGGTTTTACAGGCAGTGGTCCCACCCTAAGGTAGGCCCGTGTGGGTTCCTTGATTATCCTCTCACATATTTCCGTTCTAAAAGTGTATATGAGAAAACTTACCGTTAGTGTACTGGCAACGGACTTTCTATAGATCCTTCCAGGACGGCAGGCCTACTTCCCACCCTTTAAAAAGGGGGCGGTATATGTAAAAAAAAAAAAAAAAGTTAGTTATTGTATAACTATGTGACAAGTATCCCTTGTATATCGGTTGGAAAACCTACTTTCCATTACTGAGGGGCAAGGGGAAGGGTGGACCTTTTAACAAGCCTTAATTGATTGTGTTTCCGGAAGGGTGTAGCATATTCCCTCTCACATGTTGCTGTCCTGGAAGGATCTATAGAAAGTCCATTACCAGTACACTAACGGTAAGTTATCTGGATGATTTACTGATCTTCGGTCCATCTGCAGATCAGGTGAATTCAGATACCCAGAGGGTAATGACAATCCTGCAGACACTAGGCTGGCTAAATCAGCCATAAAAAGTTCTCCCTTGAACCAACCCAGGTTCAGACCTACTTAGGGTACCGGATAGATTCAAGGATTCAGAGCCTTTTTCTCCTGGAGGAATGGGTGGAAAAAATAGTCTCGGCTGCGAAAACTCTAAAGGATGCCCCCTCGTGCTCCAGAAAAGATATTCTGAGAGTTTTAGGGCTCATGACTCATCCCAGCAGTAGTCTGGGCACAGTTCCATTCCAGAAACCTCCAGTTCTTCCACCTTTTCTCTTGGGACAAGAAGGTAGAGTCCCTGGAAGAGATAGTGGTCCTCACCTCCCAGGTAAAGACGTCCCTAGACTGGTGGTTGAATCCAAGCAATCTGAGAAAAGGCAGACCTTGGGGTCAGTGGGACCCAGTAAGGGTCAACACGAACGCAAGCGCTTGGGGGTGGGGGGCACATCTAGAAGGAGCTCAAGCTCAGGGACAAGGAGGTGGCACAAGCCTCCTCAAACTTCAGAGAAATGAAAGCGGGGACAAAGATGTGCAGATCTTCTCTGACAATGCTACAACAGTAGCCTACCTAAATCACCAAGGAGGCACCAGGTCAAGACCTCTTGGAACTGACCCAGGAAATCCTGGGTTGGGCCGAAGGGAGAATAGTCTCCTGATGGCCTTCCATATAAAAGGCGAAAACAATGGGGAAGCAGCCTTTCTCAGTCGTCATCCCATAAAGCAAGAGGAGTGTAAATTAAGTCCCAGGGCATTTCAGATGCTGGTCAAAAAGTTTGGATGCCCAGAGGTGGATCTGTTTGCCACACGGCAAAACAGGAAAGTAGAAAGGTTCTTTTCCCTGACTAAGGAAAAGGGAATGTCGGGCCTGGATGCCCTGCCCAAACATGGAAGTTCAGGTTGACTTATGCCTTCCCCCCCTCTAGTCCTGATTCCTCGAGTTCTACAGAAACTCGGGCATGGTTTGCAACCCTAAAGACCTTCTCGTTAGCTACCCCTTTGAAGCTCCCGAGTTTCCCGGATCTGCTATCGCAGGGACCAGTTTTGCACCCAAAACCAGACTTCTTCCAACTGACGGCCTGGTTAGTGAGCGCCAGGTCCTAAGATTGAAAGTTTGCTCAGAGTGATAGGTACACTCTTAATGAGCAGAAAAGCAGTAACAAAAAAGATATATCTAAAAGTTTGGAAAACCTTTTGTACTTGGTGTAGGCAGAAGCAAACTGCCTTCACCTCTGTCCCTACAATCTTGGAATTTTTACAAGATTGGGTAGAAAAGGGTGTGGCGGTTAACACCCTTCGGGTACAGATAGCAGCTCTCTCAGTTTTTCTAGACGCAAGACTTGCGAAGGAGCCTCTAGTTAAGAGATTTTTGTTAGCCAGGGATAGAGCTACCACTGTCACTAGAAACAGGTTCCCACCTTGGGATTTGTCTAGGGTTCTAGAAAGTTTATCTAGTAGCCCTTTTGAACCTATAGAGGAGGTTCCATTTAAGTTATTAACCTTAAAACTAGCCTTCCTGTTGGCTGTCACGACGGCCAGAAGAGTAGGGGACCTACAAGGGCTCTCTATAAAAGAGCCATTTATGTTAATCCTCCCGGATAGGATTATTCTCAGGCCAGATCCATTATATCTGCCCAAGGTAGCATCTTCCTTTAACAGGAAGCAGGAAATAATCTTGCCATCCTTCTGTAATAGCCCTAAGAATGAAAAAGAGAAAAAAGTTCACTTGTTAGATGTGAGGAGGTGCCGCCTTACGTATTTACAGAGGACCAAGGAGTTTCGATCTAGTCATCTTATAATTCTCCACTCTGGACCAAGAAAGGGACTGCAGACCTCAAAACCTTCAGTCTCTAGGTGGATTAGACGTGCCATTACCATGTCTTACGAGGTTTCAGGTGTTCCTGTGCCAGCAAAGCTGAAAGCACACTTAACAAGGGCCCTGGCGACATGCTGGGCCGAAAAAGCTGGAGCGCCTTGGGAACAGATCCGCAATGCAGCCACCTGGTCCAGCCATGACACATTTCTGAAGCACTACTGAGTGGAGGTGCTGTCCTCAGCAAGATCTAGCCTTTGGCTGAAAGGTCCTACAGGCAGTGGTCTCACCCTAAGGTTGGCCTGTGGTTGATTTATTATCCTCACATAAGTTTGCCGTCCTGGAAGGTGAGCAGGGAAAACCTACCGTTAGTAGACCGGTAAAGTAGACTGGTAACGGTTTTTCTACGAACCTTCCAGGACGGCAGGCCTACTTCCCGCCCTGTTAAAAGGGTGTGTGGTAAAAATGTATAAGGTAGGTGGTAAATACCTAAGTGATTATACATTCCTTGTTTTATTGGTTGTGGAAACTACTCTTGTACAACTGAGGGACAAGGGGAAGGGTGGGGCCTTTTAACATGCTGTGAATTGATTGTGTTTCCGGTAGGGAGGAGCATGACATCTCTCATAAGTTTGCCATCCTGGAAGGTTCGTAGAAAAACCGTTACCGGTCTACTAACGGTAGGTTATCTTGGCTATGCTGTCCCAAGGCTACCGGATAGAATTTTCAGATCCTCCACCAGAAAGATATTTTGTCACAAACCTTCCAAGAGCCACAACAAAAGCCCTGGTTATGAAGGACCTATTAAAGGACTTGATGCGACAATGAGTTGAGTCAAGTATCAGGAGAACGACATCAGGTATTCTATTCCCATATTTTCCTGATAAGGAAGCCATCCGGGCATTGTTGCCTCATTCTCAACCTGAAACCATTAAACATGTCAGTTCTGTACAAAAGATTTCGTATGGATTCAATCTTCACTGTCAGGAATTTGTTAATCAAAGGATGCTTCATGGCATCGATTGCTTTAAGGCATGCTTATCTGCATATTCCCATAACCACTCAGTCCCAAAGATTCCTGAGGTTGGCTGTGGATAGGGGAGAGGAAATCTTCCATCTGCAATTCAGAGCCCTTCCTTTCGCTCTTTCATCGGCCCCTCAAATTTTTACAAAGGTAATGGCAGAGTGCCTGGCACCTCTCCGCCTTCAAGGAATCTCAGTGATTCCATACCTAGACGACCTCCTCTTCTTTGCTCCTTCCAGGGAAAGGTTGCAAAAAAATTGCTCTAAGCAAGGCTCGCAGCCACTTAGAATCCTTGGGTTGGATTGTACACCTTCAAAAGTCAAGCTTCACTCCAGCGCAGTGGGTACAGTTTCTTGGCTTCAAGTTAAGTTCAATGGAACAGAAAATGTTCCTTCCAGAAGAAAAGGAAAACAAAATACAGAGTATAGTAGCCATGCTACAGACAAATCAGGAGTTAATCAGTCAGGTCAGAAGGGTTATGTCAGCCCTGGGAACCCTAACCTCGGCTATACCAGCCATTCAATGGGCAAAACCCAAATTTCAGACCACTACTAGATTTCTTGCTGAAAGTTTGGGATCACAGTCAAAAAACCCTAGAAACAAAAGTGAAGATCCCCACTAAGGTCAAAAGGACCCTCTGGTGGTGGAGAAATCAAGCAACTTTGTCAAGGGGCTTATTATGGACCTTCCCGGTCGAAGAAAGAGTGATAACAGATGCCAGCATGTTGGGATGGGGAGCCCACTGGAATCAGAATCTGGCACAAGGTGTTTGGTCCCAGGCCGAGGCAAGGAAGTCCTCAAACTGGAGAGAGTTAAAAGCGGTCCCTTTTGGCTTTGGCTGTCTTCCCTCCGAACTTCCAGGGGTCCCATGCGACAATCTTATTGGACAACGCCGAGACGGTGGCTTATCTAAACAAACAAGGGAGCACAAGAAGCAGGACTGTTCAGTCCCTGTTGACCGAAATCCTGGGGTTGGCGGAAAGTCAGTTACTTTCCTTATCAGCAGTCCATATCAAGGGCAGGTGGTGGAAAATTCGGGAAGCAGATTGGAGCCTGAATCCAGAAGTCTTTGCATTAATCACCAGGACTTGGGGACAGCCAGAAGTAGACTTGTTTGTGTCAAGAGAAAACGCAAAGCTCCCTCTTTACTTTTCTCTCCACCGAAACGACAGTTCCCTTGGAATAAGATGCCTTGGCACATCCTCAGAACCTTCTTCTGGGTTACGCTTTCCCCCCCTTTTCAGCTCATTTCGCTGGTATTATGGAAAATACAGGAGGAAAGAGCGTCAGGGTTTGACTGCCAACTGTAGAATAGTTGAGAACCAAGCTCTTGTGCCAAATTGGAGCGATCAGAATCATCGTTTTCAGCTCCCTCTTCTTCAACAGGATCTGCTGCTTCAGGGGCCAGTATGTCACCCAGAGGTGGCCAGGCTGAACCTCTCTGCCTGATATTTGAGGAGCAGATATTAAAAAATAAAGGACTCTTGTAACCTCTAGTAACCACTTTACTTTCAAGTAGGAAGGTTACTAGGGCCATCTACGCTGAAGTTTGGAAAACCTACAATACTTTGTGTCATTTAACAAACTTTGGAAAGTATTGTATCAGTTTTGGAGTTCCTGCAGAATGGTGTGGAAAAGGGTTTGGCAATTAGTACTCTTAAAGTGTAAGTAGCCAGCTTAGGAGTATTTCTGGAGAGACCAGTTGCCTCAGAAGCCTTGGTCGCAAGGTTCTTTTAAGGCACTTATTCGTTCCAAACCAGCACCTGCAAACATTTTTCCAAAATGGGATTTGTCAGTGGTTCTACTGGACAAAGGAGCCTTTCGAACCCTTAGTCTATTTCTTTAAGGAATCTTTCCCTCAAGACAGTATTTTTAATTCAGGGTTCATACACATTTTTACCAATAAAATTCCGTGACTTTTCCATGACTTCACGTAAATATTCATGACCTAAAGTTTCATATACATGTTAAATAAGAAAATCCATGTCACACCCAGCATATTTTACTAAAATAAATGACAATCTTTGTAGTGTACAGTACTTCTGCAGTTAGGGTTTCGTTTCTGGATACAGCGTCACTCAAAATGGTCCCTTGTTTTACAGTGGATGAGATGGAAGCACCACTGCCGCAGCTGGAAGCCGGTGTCAGGCGCACGGGTAAAAATGGGGAGTACTCTGATTGGGCGGGTGTGAAAAGTGGGGTCCCCCAGGGTTCGGTCCTGGGACCAATCCTGTTTAATTTATTCATAAATGATCTAGAGGAGGGGATATCTAGTACAATCTCAGTATTTGCGGATGATACTAAACTAAGCATGCCAATATCTTCTGTGCAGGATGTGGAAACCTTACAAGCAGACCTGAACAGAATAATGGGGTGGGCAACTACATGGCAGATGAGATTTAATGTAGAAAAATGTAAAGTAATGCACTTGGGGGCCAGAAATCAGAAAGCAAGCTACTCACTAGGGGGGGAACCTCTGGGTGAGTCTAGGATGGAAAAGGACCTGGGGGTACTGGTAGACAACAGGCTGGGCAGTGGCATACAATGCCAAGCTGCCGCAAGCAAAGCCAACAGAATACTGGGATGTATAAAAAAGGGGATTCACTCCAGAAATAAAGAGATTATTCTCCCACTCTACAAGACTCTGGTCCGGCCACATCTGGAGTATGCTGTCCAGTTCTTGGCACCGGTCCTCAGGAAGGATGTGCTGGAACTGGAGAAAGTCCAGAGAAGGGCAACAAAAATAATTAGGGGAATGGAGGACATCAGCTATGAGGAAAGGCTACAAGCACTGAACTTATTCTCTCTGGAGAAGAGACGATTGAGGGGGGATATGATATCAATGTACAAATACTGTACTGGAAACCCTAGCATAAGGAACAAACTATTCAGAGAAAGGAGATACAATAAGACACGTGGCCACTCACTAAAACTAGAGGAAAAGCGGTTTAACCTTAAAGTGCGTAAGGGGTTCTTCACTGTCAGAGCGGTAAGGATGTGGAATTCTCTTCCACAAACAGTCATATCAGCAGGGAGCATCGATAGTTCAAAAAACTATTAGATGGGCACCTTAAAGACCACAACATACAGGGGGTATACAATGTACAACATACAGGGGGTATACAATGTACAACATACAGGGGGTATACAATGTACAACATACAGGGGTATACAATGTACGGTTAGCAGCAAACACACACACATCATAGGTTGAACTGGATGGACTGATGTCTTTTTTCAACCTCACTAACTATGTAACTATGGTCAGATAGTGCGGACATGATACAAGAGATGGTCAGAGACTGCGGACATGATAGAAGATAGAAGAGCACTAGGGAGGCCGGAGAGCACAGTGGGAAGCGGAGAGCATTGGAGGAGTTTAATGGCATGGATGGGGGGGGGGACTGGAAAGAATTAAGGGGGAGTTTGGAAAGCTCTGCAGAGGGGGTTGGAAGGCGCAGGGTGGGTGGAAGCAGGGAAAACCAGGGGGATGGAAAGCACAGGGGGAGGGCGGAGGGGGAACTGGAAATAACTGAGGGGGGAGCCAGGGAGTGCATGGGGGGGATGAAAAGCACTGTGGGGAGCTGAAGAGCACGGGGCGGGGGGGGGCTAAAGAGCACTGAGGGGGGCTAAAGAGCACTGAGGGGGGTCAGCAAAGGAAATTGTATAGGAGGGGGATGGGGCAGCTGCATATAGATGAATTGAACTTTCCATATTCCTCCTGCAGCCGCTGAGAGGAGTAACAAGCATTCAGCGACAGCATGAGGAATAAATATGGAAAGTTCAATTCATCTCTATGCAGCTGTCCCATCCCCATCCCATCCCCCTCCAATCCAGCACACAAAACGAGACCCCTCAGGCACTGACCTTCCTGCCGCTGCAGCTGCCTTCTAAGAAGTTCTTCACATGGAGATGCGGACACCGGCCTGACACCCCCCAGTGCGGCGATCCGGGTGGTCCGGCTGACACCCCCCAGTGCGCGCGCCCCCCTCCCTCCCCCCCCCCCGCTGGTACGCCCCTGGGAGCGGGACAGTAAGTGCACTTCTCAGTTTCAGGTTTCAGCAGATCAATCCGCCGCAGAGTTCTCAGCCTGTCACGGTCTATTCATATTGAAGAGACCGGTGATCAGGCTTCAGCTGTGCAGTGCGCTGCGGCTGATTATTCCGCCTAAACCCCGAAACAGAGAAAATAGTCCACTTACCGTCCCCCGCTCCCACACAATACAGGGGGCATTTTCTAAATTAAATAGTTGCACAAAATTCCATGACTTTTCCAAAACTTCGTGGGGTTTACTCATTTTCCATAACTTTTCCAGGCCTGGAAAGTGTCGTGTCAAAATTCCATGACTTTTCCAGGATTTTCATGACCGTACGAACCCTGAATATATATATATATACACACACACAGGATGTGTCCTCCTCTATACTGCACTCATAGTTTGTATATATATATATATATATATATATATATATATATATATATATATATACACACAGGATGTGTCCTCCTCTATACTGCACTCATAGTTTATATATATATATATATATACACAGGATGTGTCCTCCTCTATACTGCACTCATAGATATATATATATATATATATATATATATATATATATATATATATACACACAGGATGTGACCTCCTCTATACTGCACTCATAGTTTTTTTATATATATATATATACACAGGATGTGTCCTCTATACTGCACTCATAGTTATATATATATATATATATATATATATACACACACAGGATGTGTCCTCCTCTATACTGCACTCATAGTTTATATATATATATATATATACACAGGATGTGTCCTCCTCTATACTGCACTCATAGATATATATATATATATATATATATATATATATATATATATACACACAGGATGTGACCTCCTCTATACTGCACTCATAGTTTTTTTATATATATATATATACACAGGATGTGTCCTCTATACTGCACTCATAGTTATATATATATATATATATATATATATATATACACACACAGGATGTGACCTCCTCTATACTGCACTCATAGTTATATATATATATATATATATATATATATATATATATATATATATATATATATATATATATATATATATATATACACACACAGGATGTGACCTCATCTATACTGCACTCATAGTTATATATATATATATATATATATATACACACACACAGGATGTGACCTCCTCTATACTGCACTCATAGTTATATATATATATATATATATATATATATATATATATATATATATATATATATACACACACAGGATGTGTCCTCCTCTATACTGCACTCATAGTTATATATATATATATATATATATATATATATATATATATATACACGCAGGATGTGACCTCCTCTATACTGCACTCATAGTTATATATATATATACACACACACAGGATGTATGTGACCTCCTCTATACTGCACTCAGATATATATATATATATATATATATATATATATATATATATATATATATATATATATATATATATATATACACACACACACACACAGGATGTGTCCTCCTCTATACTGCACTCATAGTTATATATATATATATATATATATATATATATATATATATAATATACACACAGGATGTGACCTCATCTATACTCAGACCTCTCAAGTCTCCTGCTAATCGCGGGAGACTCCAGTTTTCTGCCCTGAGCTCACGGACGCCCTGTAACGTTAGAAAAGCATACCCGCGTCACTTCCTGTGAGGAACAGCTGAGTAGCGTAGCAGTGCGCATGCTCACAGCCCCGGATACATCATTGAACAGCTGAGGAGCTTACTAGTGCGCATGCATTGAGGGTATGAAATTATCAAGGCAGTGTGTGTAACGTTACACCGCATCAGCTGTTGCGGCGGTTACATTAAAACATCTCAGCTGCAATATGAGTCATCTCCGCTCCTACCCCTGTCACTTCCCTGATCTCATCTCCGCTCCTACCCCTGTCACTTCACTCATCTCATCTCCGCTCCTACCCCTGTCACTTCCCTGATCTCATCTCCACTCCTACCCCTGTCACTTCCCTGATCTCATCTCCGCTCCTACCCCTGTCACTTCCCTGATCTCATCTGCGCTCCTACCCCTGTCACTTCCCTGATCTCATCTCCGCTCCTACCCCTGTCACTTCCCTGATCTCATCTCCGCTCCTACCCCTGTCACTTCCCTGATCTCATCTCCGCTCCTACCCCTGTCACTTCCCTGATCTATTCTCCGCTCCTACCCCTGTCACTTCCCTGATCTCATCTCCGCTCCTGTCCCTGTCACTTCCCTGATCTCATCTCCGCTCCTGTCCCTGTCACTTCCCTGATCTCATCTCCGCTCCTGTCCCTGTCACTTCCCTCATCTCATTTCCGCTCCTGTCCCTGTCACTTCCCTCATCTCATCTCCGCTCCTACCCCTGTCACTTCCCTCATCTCATCTCCGCTCCTGTCCCTTCCCTGATCTCGGCTAGTAAATATAAAAGCGGCGGCGGGTGTATGAAATCTAAATGACGGAGATCTCGGCTCCCTGATTTATCTTTTCATACACCCGCCGCCGCTTTTATATTTACTAGCCCAGATCAGGGAAGTGACAGGGGTAGGAGCGGAGATGAGATCAGGGAAGTGACAGGGATAGGAGTGGAGATGAGATCAGGGAAGTGACAGGGGTAGGAGCGGAGATGAGATCAGGGAAGTGACAGGGGTAGGAGCGGAGATGAGATCAGGGAAGTGACAGGGGTAGGAGCGGAGATGAGGGAAGTGACAGGGATAGGAGCGGAGATGAGATGAAGGAAGTGACAGGGGTAGGAGCGGAGATGAGATCAGGGAAGTGACAGGGGTAGGAGCGGAGATGAGGGAAGTGACAGGGATAGGAGCGGAGATGAGATGAAGGAAGTGACAGGGGTAGGAGCGGAGATGACTCATATTGCAGCCGAGCTGTTTTAATGTAACCGCCACAACAGCTGATGCAGTGTAACGTTATAACAGACATTCCATACCCTCCGAGCATGCGCACTAGTAAACTCCTCAGCTGTTCGCTGACATAGGTGCACCGGAAGTGACGGGGGTATGACATTTTCACGGGTAGGTTTTTTTCACGGAATACCGGCTCACAGGCGGAGTGATATCAAATGCACTCTGCCTGTGAGAGGAGGAGGGATACAGAGGAAGCAGCAGCAGCTTTCTCTCTACTCCTGACAGTGTGCCGTGTACTTCACTGCAGCGGTTGGAACCACAAGACCACTTGTAACAGTAAGTATGCTAGGAATAAAACTTCTACCATAGTCATTTTTTTGTGGTCTATGTGCCTCTGGGGAAATGTACCCATTATTCCACTACCAGAACACCAACAGGAAGTCCCTGGGCTTTTCCTGAATTACCTAGAGATGCACTGCACTGTATACTGATTCCATTTCATTTCATCATCCTTTAGTTGCAGTGGCGGCTGGTGAAGTTTTAAAATGGTGGGGCGCAAGACCCCGCCCTTCCATTTTGACCCCTCCTCACATTTCTCAGAAGCTTCACCCCTTCTAGACTCCACCCATTTTGTCCCCTGTATTTTGCTTGCGTGAACAAATTCTCCCAATATATCACATATTAAGGGGTCCATCAGTACTAGTATATCCCATAATAGGGAGCAGGGGCCCTATTATGGGATATACTGTGAGAGACACCCTAATATAGGATACACTGACTGAGAGGGGCACAAACCCCACAGTACAGACCCCCCAGCACAAACCCCTCAAGCATAAACCCCCTAGCACTAATCCCACAGTACAGACCCCCTAGCACTAATCCCACAGTACAGACCCCCTAGCACTAATCCCACAGTACGGACCCCCTAGCACTAATCCCACAGTACAGACCCCCTTTCAATGTAGTGACCAGCGTACATGGTGCCCCCAATGCAGAGATCAGTGTGTGTGCCCCCTTCATAGCACCAGAACAACTGACTGACAGGACAGTGTGCGGGCCGGGCCACCCTCCCCCCGAGGCATCATTCACTTACCGTTACCAGGCAGCCTTCAGGTAGAGGTAGGGACGGTCACTCACTCACACTCGACTTCTTCTGCGGACTTCCGATCCGACTCCGTTAGCTCAGTCCCGACCTCAAGTCACGTGGGCGCGGCTCTCGCTCTCCTGTCCTCTCTCTCTCTGCAGCGGGCGGGAACGGAAGGTGATCGTGATCATGGTGGTCATGGTACATGCATGTCACAGGTCATGGTAAGGGCATTTCACAGGTCATGACACAGGCATGTCACAGGTGATGGTATGGGCATTTCACAGGTCATGACACAGGCATGGCACAGGTCACGGTACGGGCATGTCACAGGTCACGGTACGGGCATGTCACAGGTCACGGTACGGGCATGTCACAGGTCACGGTAAGGGCATGTCACAGGTGACGGTACGGGCATGTCACAGGTGACGGTACGGGCATGTCACAGGTGACGGTAAGGGCACGGCACAGGTCATGGTAAGGGCACGGCACAGGCATATCACAGGTCATGGTAAGGGCACGTCACAGGTCATGGTAAGGGCACGTCACAGGTGATGGTATGGGCACGTCACAGGTGATGGTAAGGGCACGTCACAGGTGACGGTACGGGCACGTCACAGGTGACGGTACGGGCACGTCACAGGTGACGGTACGGGCACGGCACAGGTGACGGTAAGGGCACGGCACAGGCATATCACAGGTCATGGTAAGGGCACGTCACAGGTGATGGTATAGGCATGTCACAGGTCATGGTATAGGCATGTCACAGGTGACGGTACGGGCATGTCACAGGTGACGGTACGGGCATGTCACTGGTGATGGTAAGGGCACGTCACACGTGACGGTACGGGCACGGCACAGGTCATGGTAAGGGCACGGCACAGGCATGTCACAGGTGATGGTAAGGGCATGTCACAGGTGACGGTACGGGCATGTCACAGGTGACGGTACGGGCATGTCACAGGTCACGGTAAGGGCATGTCACAGGTGACGGTAAGGGCACGGCACAGGCATATCACAGGTCATGGTAAGGGCACGTCACAGGTGATGGTATAGGCATGTCACAGGTCATGGTATAGGCATGTCACAGGTGACGGTACGGGCATGTCACAGGTGACGGTACGGGCATGTCACAGGTGACGGTACGGGCACGTCACAGGTGACGGTACGGGCACGTCACACGTGACGGTACGGGCACGGCACAGGTCATGGTAAGGGCACGGCACAGGCATGTCACAGGTGACGGTACGGGCATGTCACAGGTGACGGTACGGGCATGTCACAGGTGACGGTACGGGCATGTCACAGGTCACGGTAAGGGCATGTCACAGGTGACGGTAAGGGCACGGCACAGGCATATCACAGGTCATGGTAAGGGCATGTCACAGGTGATGTCATCGCTGCAGCGGCTTCAATCACTTACCTGCTCTCCTGGGCCGGCTCACTGACTCCACACTCACGCTGATCAAAAACAAAGGTATTTCCAGTCACTACTTACCAACCAGCCAAATTATCCTGTCTAACAGTATGCATTAAAAACAGGGGTTTAGTTGCACACATTTGCAAATACATGCGTAAGCTGCAGGCCGCGGGGTGTCAGGTGAGGGGGGGGGGGGTAGCGGGGTGTCAAGAGAAGGTACTGTGGGGGGAGGGGATAGTACTGTGGGGGGGAGGGGAATGTAGTGTGGGGGGGAAGGGGGAGGTACTGTGGGGGGAGGGGAATGTAGTGTGTGGGAGGGGAATGTAG